>NW_026585690.1:4958431-5004902 GCF_907164565.1 Psammomys obesus
CACACACACACACACACACACACACACACACACACACACACACACACGTTAACATGAGATACAACCACTGTGTGTTTGGATACTCTTCCCTAAAGATGTTTCTTTTTCTCTTCTTAGCTCAGCTCAATTGCAACACAGCACTAACATTGGAAGAAAGAGCACAAAGTAATTCTCCTTAAATCCTTGTTTCTATTTATTCCATCAGAATGCCTGGCCAATTTATTCTAATAGCTCTCTCTCACAGTTAGCATCTTACTGGATATCTCATCATCATATCACCACTGCATTTATTCTCTTAATAGATTTCTTTAAAAACACATTTTTATGTTCTTTCTGTATAACTTTGATACTCCCTTCCTAATATACATATCAAGGTGTATTATGTCTACCATCATCTTACCTCTATAATCTTCCTAAATTTCTGTCTTCAATAAAGTTCTTTGTTTTGACCTGTGTATTCCATGATTAATCTTCTTTTCACCGCTATATAATTCTTAGATGTCCCCTGCTAGAAAAAAGGATCTCATGCTGCTGCCTCATAGGGCTCTTTCTTATCTTATAAAAGTGGTGAAAACCTGCTGGGAATTTAGTAAACCTAAACTCAATTGTCTTCTCTTCCTAAGGAAACTTCATTGTTTATAATGTTAATTTATTTTTACTTTATACATATCAATGTTTTATTTGCATGACTGTATATGCACATGCTTAGTGTCCACATAGAAAGAAGAAAAGAGGGTGTAAGTTTCTGTACAACTAGAGTGATGGATTCTTTGAGCTGGCATGTTGGTGTTGGGAGCCAAACTTCGATCCTCTGGTTGAGCAACAATGTTCTCAACTGCTGAACCACTGCTCCAGCTTTTGAGGGAAACTTCTCATTCAACATCCTAGAAACCATAGCAACAGCAGCAGCATGTACCCTTCCTTTGTCCATCTTCAAGCTCTGTATTCTTGTCTGTATTACAACATCCTAAGTAATAAAACTATACTTTGTCATTACTGGTTTTCTTTTTTATTTTTATTTTTCTGATTATCATCAAAAGCCAGAAAGCAATTCATACTCTTCTACATTCTCTGAGTGAGGCCTCAGTTTAGACACTAAAACTACCAGGGAAGTCTTTAATATATTAACACTTTAATATACCTGGAAGTATGCTTGTGTGTGTGAACCCAAGTTCACCTTTTATTCAAGTCTCTTCACTTCTTATTCATAACAGTTAAAGTTCAGAGAGTGATTAGTTTTTATAATGTCACAACTCATCATGGGAAGGCCTGAACACATTGACCAATTCTTGTTCATAACACTATAAGTTATTTTGGGTGATGTATATTCAAATATTCAAGAAAACATTGTTTTGGTTTGGATGATATCAAACAGTATTAAAAGAATATTGTTATCAGCCATAAAGTTTCATTGGAGACTCAAGTGTTTTTAAATTTTACAGGAACCACATGGCTAAGTGAAATTGTATATATGATCTATAAAGAAGGTGATGTGGAAAAATGCAAGGAGGATGCAATCTTTAACAGAATACCTTACCTGGAATGTAGAAGTGAAGACCTAATAAATGGTAATTTTTAAATAATTTTTTAAGTATGCAGGCATACATTTTAAGACATATGTATAGAATATGGTTGATAGATGGTATAGATATGTTTATGCTGCAATAAAGGGAAAAGGATTTTAAGTAACATAGTCAGTTAATATTCTGTCATGAATATAGGAGATTCTAAGACTTTAAACCCTGAGTAGTCTTATACCATTGCATGGGTTTGAAAGAGTAAATGATCATAACTATTATATGTATTCTAGAAAGTATTCTACTATGTCAGCATTTCTTTCTCAGTTTCCAGTAGTTTAAAATATTATACATGCTAGGAAACTATTCACTGAATTTCAAGGACACTCACAACTGTATTCATAAAAGTTTGCTTACCAACATGTGAAAAAAAAAACATTCAGTTCAATTGATGAAAATAGTTGATCTTACTTTGCAATTTATTTAATAATTTTCTTCACAATGAGTTTGTATTATTATTATTATTAAGTGAATTTATAACCTGAAATAATCTTTTTAAAAGTCCATCAAAATTCATATGAACATTTTTTGTCTTTTAATTTTTTTATTAATTACACTTCTATTCACTTTGTATCCCTCCTGTACCCCCCTCCTCCCCTTCCAAGCCCTCCTTTCCTCTCCCTTCTCCACACATGCCCCTCCCAAAGTCCACTGATAGGGGAGGTTTTCTTTTCCTTCCTTCTGATCCTAGTCTATTAGATCTCATCAAGAGTGGCTGCATTGTCTTCCTCTGTGGCCTGCTAAGGCTGCTCCCCCTTCAGGGGGAGGTGACCAAAGAGCAGGCCAATCAGTTCCTGTCAGAGACAGTCCCTGTTCCCATTACCATGGAACCCACTTGGACATTGAACTGCCATGGGCTAAATCTGTGCAGGGATTCTAGGTTATCTCCGTGCATGCTACTTGATTGGGTCTTAGGGAAGACCCCTGTGCTCAGATTTTTTGGTTTTGTTGCTCTCTTTGTGGAGCTTCTGTCCTCTCCAGATCTTACTATTTTCCACTTCTTTTATAAGATTCCCTGTATTCTGCCCAAAGGTTGGCCAGAAGTCTTAGCATCTGCTTTGATAGTCTGCAGAACAGAGCCTTTCAGAGGCCCTCTGTGGCAGGTTCCTAACTTGTTTCCTGTTTTCCAGAATAAGGAACATTTTTTAAAGTTATCTCTCTCTCTATTTTTTAAATTAGGAGTGAAACAATTAAAAGAGAAGGAATCTCCTAGAATTGTGAAAACTCACCTGCCAGCCAGTCTTCTTCCAGCATCATTTTGGGAAAAGAATTGCAAGGTAACCAGACTTACGTTTTCTTAGACTTATGCTAAACTCTACCCCTTTAAGGCCATTTAAAAGGCATCTTATACATACTTTATTCCTCTTTAGCACACAGATTTTTTTCAGCAGAAAATGAATTATTTTTGTTATAACACAAGTCTAGATTGTAATTATACTTTTCTTTTTTCCTTTACTTAAGATGATTCTGAAAACTAGTTAAACACTAAGCGTTGGCTTGTTTCTGGGTAAAAGAAGAGTAGTTGTGTCATTCTTCTGATAGAGCTAAGTACGATTATCCTTGAAATCTCAAGCCTAGTGTTTAACTCACTGGAAGCATGGGATGAATGCTAGGAGGCTATATTTATTTCCGGTAGATAGAATGTCTTTATTTTACAAAACATTGTAAAATAAATGTGTGACATCGTGAAACATTCAAATGAATCAGAATAGGATATCTAAACAAGTGTCCTGAGATAGGCATTTACCCAGTGAATGAAAATGACTGTTGTCCTCCATTTCACTTGCTAACAATGCACTCACACTTGAAAAACTATGAGAAAGAGATTTATTATTGTTTGTGGTTCTGATCCAGGGACAAGATGTTTTACTCGCTCATGGCCTTCTTGTTGACAAATTTTCAAGGCAATGTATAAGAGAGTGGATGTGAACACATTTATGTCTCTAGTCTCTAACCTTTTAAAACCACCAGTGCCTACTCCCCTTCCATCTGATCCTAGCTTATCAGGTATCTTCAGGACTGGCTGCAATGTTCTCCTATGTGTCCAAGCAAGGCTGTTCCTCCCTCAGGGGGTGGGGGTGGGGTAAGGAGCCAGTCATTGAGTTCATGTCAGCAACAGTTCCTGTTTCTTTAATAGGGAAACCCACTTGGATACTGAGCTACCATGGTCTACAACCGAGCAGGAGTTCTAGGTTATATCCATACATTGTCTTTGATTGGAGAAACAGTCTATTAGAGAACCCCTGTGTCAGGGAGGAAATGAGGGAGGGAGGGTGGGATTGGGAGGGAATGAGGGAGGGGGCAACATTTGGGATACAAAGTAAATAAACAGTGAATAATATTAAAAAATAAAAATTAATATTAAAATAAATAAAACCACCAGTGCTCAGGGGTTTGTTACTATGGTGACCTTTTCTAAACATTGACACCTCCCAAAGGCCAACCTCTAAATACCAGCCAGGTTGCAATCATTCTACAGGTACACAAACCTCATTGTGAGCATTGAACTTGAATGTGAATTTTGGAGGGTGCAAACCATATTCAAATCTATTTCTTGTAAAGTGTTAGGCACATAAGATACAGGCCACAGAGGAAGACAGTGTAACCAGTCCTGATGATACCTGATAGGCTAGGGTCAGATGGAAGTGGAGGAGGACCTCCTCTATCAGTGAATTAGGGGAGAGGCAGAGAGGGAGAAGAGAGAGGAAGAGTGGGATTGAGAGGAGATGAGGGAGGGGGCCACAGCCAGGATCCACACAGAATAAATTGCAAGAAATGTTAAAAATAAAAAAAAATTAAAAATACAATAAAGCATTAAACTGAAAAAAAGACACAGATAATCATTAATTTCATGGAAACAGTCACTAAGAGTAAAGGCATAAGTAAAGAGACCCTATGAGTAGTGCTTAGATTATGGAAGAGAAGACATCTAAATTAGATGCATGGTTTAAAAAGAAGAGAAGTCTGTTCAAACCCAGAAACAGTTCCCAGAGATTACTGAAACTGGTTCAGCTTGCCTGAAAAGTTAAATGGCCATGCTGGGTAAAAAACTGAAAGAAAATTCCCTAGGACTTATATATAAGAAAATTGGATATCAAGTTCAGAAACTTTGATTTTACTTTAATTAGAGTAAGCCTGTGTTGCTTTGTAGAGAAAAAGTCACACAATTTTACAGCATAGGCAAAGTGTGACCACAGAAAGAATGTTGTGCACCCTGCCTGCTAGAGTTTCTTGATATATTTGTCACTTTCTAGATATCTGGGGCTTCACACTTCAAAGGCTCTAATGCTTTCTTATTTTCAACTGAAATAACATTAAACATCCATCCTCTGTAGATGTTCTACAGAAAAGCTTTCTCACAGTTCTGTACTTTCTTCAGATGTCTCAGTACCATTTTTTTTCTTAAGAGTCTTTTGGTTTTTTTCAGAGTATGAATCATTAAACCAAACCCAGGCCTGAGAGTCAGAACATCTAAGAGATTTGCTACTGACTCATTTCATGACATTAGGCCAGGCATCTAATATTTCTGAATCTCAGTTTTTTAACCTGGAAAATGAACATAATTCTGTATTCTTTCTCTCAAGGACAGAGATAATATGAATCTAAAGTGAATAATAGTGTTATTTTTCATGTGATTGGTATCCACATGGAAGAATACGATTTGTAGCTTTGTTGAAGGATGGCTAAGCACACTTTGTCTTCACTGTGTACAGCTTATAGTGGAGAGATCAGATTTCATCTGTGTCATATTAGAATATGTCCTGGGAGATCTCTACTGTGTTACAAGAAAGTACTTCAGGGCTTGCTATTTTTATGTTCTCTCATTAAAATTTTAAATTAATAACAGTTTATTTATTCATTTATTTTTATTTATTACAATTTATTCACTTTCTATCTCAGCTGTAACCCCCTCCCTCAACCCCTCCCAATCCTACTCTCCTTCCCTCTTTTCCTCCCCAAGCCCACTGATAGGGCAGTCCACCTCCCCTTCCATCTAACCCTAGCCTATCATCAGGACTGGCTGCATTGTCTTCCTTTGTGGCCTCTTCACAGGGAGATGATCAAAGAGCCAGCCACTGAGTTCATGCCAGAGACAGTCCCTGTTCCTTGTACTGGGGAACCTACTTGGAGACTGATCAACCGTGAGCTACATCTGAGTAGGGGTTCGAGGTTATCTCCATGCATGGTCCTTGGTTAGACTATCAGTTTCAGAAAAGATCACTGGGCCCAGATTTTTTTTTTTTATTCTGTTGCAGTTCTTGTAGAGCTCCTGTTCCTTCTGAGTCTTTCTATAACCCCTCCTTTCATAAGATTCTCTGCACTCTACCCAAAGTTTGGTTATTAGTCTCAGCGTCTACTTTGATACACTGTTGAATAGAGTCATTCAAAGGCCCTCTGAGGTAGGCTCCTGTCCCGTTTCCTGTCTTCCCTTTCTTCTAAAGTCCATCCCATTTATCTTTCTGAGTGAGGATTGATCATCTTACCGAGGGTACTTAGGTTACTCAATATGTTTCTTAGAAGAATCAGACTAATAGCAATTAGGAAATAGAGCAGACATTGCTTCAATGTAACATACTATATTATGGTTTTTTTTCTGTATACTGTTTGATGTTTTTTGTTTGTTTGTTTTTGTTTTTTCACACTAAATTTATATTGTTAGTTGCTGGAAATGTGAATCTTTAAAACTTGATTACAACATGGTTGATCATCTATCCAGTAATTTAACAATTTATCTCATCCTCTAGATAATCTATCTATGCCGGAACGCCAAGGATGTGGTGGTTTCTTATTATTACTTTTTCCTAATGGTAACTAGTTTTCCAAACCCTGATTTTTCAGAATTTGTGGAGAAATTTATGCAAGGACAAGGTAAGAGTACCTTAACTACTTTGGATTTTTCTTCAGAAAAGAAAAATAAAAACATATGCTATTTTGTGCAAATGAATATAAATGAATTAATATAAACAGCAATAACATAAATTAAGTATACTATAAATATATAAAAACAGAACTATAATATATTATATAAATAGAGATAGAATGTAATATGATATAAATAGAATATAAACATATGTAGCCAGAAACACAAGATAAGTAAATATATAAATATATACAACAGATGAATATAGTATATAAACAGAAATAAAATGAAATACAATATAAATATAAGATAATAAAAATATACATAAACATAATGTAAATAAAATATATTATAATTTTATATGTAAACATATATAGACTAGGAGGTTCATAATGAATATACTATTTCACAAATTCTAAAACACAGATGCTTAGAATAATGGCTGGCTGCTATGTATGAGGAGGATGAAAAATTAGAAATCTAGGGATTCTAATATAATGCCAACAAGGAAATGCATTGACTCTACTGTGATCAGCAGTATGAGTCTGAGAGCTAAAGTGTCCCTTCTCTCACATATACTGTTATATTTTCAAAATGATTGAGAACAGGTTCTTGCAATATGATTTAAGAAAAACTGGCTGAGGCTGTAAAAGCATGACTCATTTTTTTTCCCAGTAAAATGCAAAGGTTATAAATGAAGTCAGATACAGGTACTTATCGTTATTCTGAATATCTATAAAACTCTTGCTTATTCTTCTAGGTATGTAGACTGAACATGTTCATTTTGATTCACTAAACAGCAAAGAGTTTCTTGAGCAGATATTAGGGAAGTGTTACCATTCCATTAAAATTCTGATTAAGCAATGAAGCATTTGTTTTTGAAGACAAAGGGGGAAAGAATAGTTTAAACTTCATTAAGTAAGCAATGTAAAATGTATAGGGATAATGGAAAAAATTTTATATCCATAGAATATAATATATAATATTGTTCATTAGACCTTGTGGCTTGCAGAAAAATGTATTCTAAAGCATCATGAAGAAAACATATCCCTCAAGATTGTCAAGATCTCCTTGAAATACAGAGAAAAATAATTTATGTGCCTTAAAATGGTGAATTATATTACTATAATGTCATTGTGGGTCTTCTCAAAAGAAAATCTGCTTATAGCATCAGAGCACAGAGCATCAACAGTGGGTCGATGTCTAGTGGCGACTCAACCTGTCTGTGCTAGCCTTGGGTTTGATGAAACTGTTGTATAAAGGCAACAGAAGAAAAAGTGACAGCATTTGCCATATCACAACATCTCCAAAATCTAACTTTATGGAGGAAGAGGGACTGAAATTGTCCTATGAGAGTGAATTTCACAATCTGAATTACTAGTCTTGTACTAAATGCTCACATAACTACTAGTCTCTCTCTTTGTGTCTCTCTGTCTCCCTCTGTCTGTCTCTCTGTTTCACACAAACAGAAATACCCAGATATACATAGAAACATAGACTCACATACAGAGAAAAACATAGCTCTCCACACACACACACACACACACACACAGCAGTTTAAACATGCTTTTATTGCTCTAAATTGAATTGGTTTGTCTTTTCTCAGCATCACAATGCATGCCATGCGGTTAAACTGAAAGTATGTTTTTGAAGATAAAATTATTCAACATTTTTGAATCATTGCTGTACAGAACTCTTCTTAATAAGTCTAACTGACCTGTTCTGATTCTATGATCATTTTGCCTTTTTAAAAATAATTTGAATACTTCTGTCAAGATTGCAAAATAATAATCTAATATCTTTACACTTTTTTCTTCTTATTCAGTTCCGTATGGTTCCTGGTACGATCATGTCAGATCTTGGTGGGAAAAGAGTAAGAATCCACGAGTGCTATTTATGTTCTATGAGGACATGAAAGAGGTAAGGGACGGAAGACATATAAACATTTTCAGTAAGCTTAAAGATTCTTTTTTTTTTTTTTTCCAGATCTGAGGACCAAACCCAGGGCCTTGCACTTGCTAGGCAAGCGCTCTACCACTGAGCTAAATCCCCAACCCCTTAAAGATTCTTTTAACATCTGACAATACCCTGAATACAATATTAGCACTGGGAACATGGCATCAATCACTTGCAGAGCTATGAAAGGAACAGAACAGTAATCCAGTTTGATTAAATTTTAATCTAGTACATAAAAATGTTTAGCGATTACATACACCTTAAATCCCAGTGTCAAAATTTTTCTAATGGTAAACTTTGCAAAAATAATCTTGAATTCATAGAAATAAGAAACAAAATCACAATATACACACTTGGATGATCACCAAACTTGCTCTTTCACTGCACACTGTAGTCTGAGAGTTTATGTGCTTAGTGTATGATATTGGTTGTGATATACCATGTATGAGATTATAATATCTAGGTATGGTGGCTGACACCTGCAATTCCAGCACTTTTGAGGCTGAGACAGATAATTAGGAGTGTGAGTCATGTTTGAACAGAGTAACAAGACTTGCCTAAAAATGAATAAAAAATAATTAAATATTCCTGACCAGGTAGATGTGTCAGTGGATAAGTCATTGCTATGCAAAATGAGGCCTGGAATTCAGATCCCACCCCTTTATTAAACCAGGGAGGCATGAAAGCTGGCTTTTAATCCTAGTGCTATGGACACAGGAAATGCCACAGGCAAACTGACAGGACAAATTAACAGAATCAGTGTACTCTGTGTTGAGGGAGACAACCTGCCTCAGGTAAATAAAGAATTCTGTAAAAGAGGAATTTATATAACTACATATTTCTGTTTTCACACACTTGAATACAAGTATATGCGCATTTAACTGTATTGATGCTCACATACAGGCAAACTTGCATACACACACACACGTCTATGGAAAAATAAACAGAAATGAAAATAATTAGAAAGAACTGTTTTACTTGTTTTAAAGTTACCATTTTGCAACTCATCTTATTTAGGCCTAAAAGTTTTTAAAGTGTCTCCTGAATCTATTTTTTTGGATGAGGAAGAATTGTTTTAGAATAGTTAGTTTTCTTCATTATATATTTAATTCTAATATGACCAGGTAGAAAATAATGTTCTCTATCATGTTTTGCCTATTACCTATTCACCAATTTTTGTCAACTTGGTCTTCAAATCACTTTGTTTCTCTGTAGGATATCAGAAGAGAAGTGATAAAACTGATAGAGTTCCTGGGGAAGAAGCCCTCAGCAGAGCTCTTGGACAAAATCATTCAACACACCTCATTCCAGGAGATGAAGAACAATCCATCCACCAATTATACAATGATGCCAGAGCACATGATGAACCAAAAAGTATCGCCTTTCATGAGAAAGGGTGAGAAAAGAAAGTGTTGCAGAAAATATACAATTAGCTTATAGTGTTTATTATTAAATGCCTGTAATTATTACCATGTTCTTATCTAGCCCACTATCATAATAAAAGATAGAAACACATGTTTTATTTTAGAATAAGTCTTAATTTATCTGGGTCTGGGCAGATATTTCTACCTAAGGTATCTCATTATCTCCTACCCCTCATCCCATGCCATCTGCTTTAATCATTTCTGTTTGTGCTACTTTCCACCCATAATTCCCTAAATACTTACTGATGCTCTCCATCTGGGCTGCTTCTCTCCATGCGGATTCTCAGAGTCACATGGTTCTTCACCTACCCCATCCTGACTACCCTCTTTCTCCTCCAGTACCTTCTGTCCTCCATGATCCTTCTGTCCCCAAAGCCTGGGAATCTTAGTTAGGCCTCTCACTTCTGCCCTTCCCAGGCGTAGTCCTTTTACTCAGGCAATCGGGAATAATTTCTTAGGTAAAATTACAAATGTTATTTTGGGGATATATGAGTGTCTGCTCATAAAAGACAACAAGCAGACCCCAGCGAACAAAATAATCAACATTCAAATACAAAGCACCAGACCATGTTACAAGGAAGTTATGTGGCTTTCTGTTAAAAGGACTAAGCTGCCATGACTTAGGCAAAAATCTACTCAAGTTATTCATCCTGCATAACCAGCATGTGTTTTCTTTACAACTATTTTATCTTGACTATTCTTACTGAATTATAAAGTTTGTAGCTGAATTAAACACTATTTGTTAATAATCCAAGAAGAGTTTTACTAATACTGAATTTCTGTTTCCTATTTATTTGGTTTTAGAAGGATATCATTCACTGCATAATGGCAGACACCTCAGGATCAGCAATGATCCATAATGTACCCACTGTCATTAACTAGGTCTATGTATATTGGGTGTATACCATTATACCCTATACATATTATCTCTACAGATTTTGATTTGTAACTAGGAAAATGGATTTACTGTCTTATTTTGAGATAAGATAGTAAATTCTGAAAGTCATACTTTCCTTGTGCAAATGACAGAAAGTTTGAATACTAAATGACAAGGTAGGAATTCAAAACAATTATAGTTATCGATAATATCAAACCACAATAAAAAATATTTCCTTAGAAGCATTATCTAGTGAACTATACTCAATTGTAAACCTGAAATTTGGGATTTATTTTTTGTATGACATTCAGGGAACAATGCCATGTAAGTAACTGGATATAAAAGCATAAGTCTGGATTTGAGAGGTTTATCATCACAAAGATGATATTCAATAATTTGGTCATCACTGCACCATGGATCTCATCGTAGAAGGCCTGATATATGAGAGAAAATCAAAATCAAAGAACAAAACTCACTGGAATTGGTATAGGAAAGAAAGGATGAATCAAGTAGGAATTTTTTTAAGACAATGAAAACAAATTTATCTTTGTAAAATCTAATAATGTAATGCTTAAATATTTTATGGGGAAAATTAAAGATTAGGAGAATTTTTCACAGTATCAGTGAAATATATACAAGATTAAGAAAAACAACTCACGATTCTGGCTCAACAACTCAATTTGGCACTTTCTTTTTCATCTGTTTTTTTTTTTTTTCTTCCAAATTTTTATTTTTTTTATATTAATTACAGCTTATTCACTTTGTATCCCAGCTGGAGCCCCCTCCTTCATTCCTTCCCAATCTCCACCCACCCTTCATTGTTTCCTCCATGCCCCTCTCCAAGTCCACACTGATAGGGGAGGTCCTCCTCCCCTTCCATCTGACCCTAGTTCATCATTTCTCATCAAGGCTGTCTGCATTGTCTTCTTCTGTGATCTAGCAAGGCTGCTCCTCCCTTGGGGGCGGGGTGGGACATCAAAGAGTCAGCCATTGAGTTCATGTCAGAGATAGTCCCTGTTCCCCTTACTAGGAATCCCAATTGGATATTGAGCTGCCATGGGCTACATCTGAGCAAGGGAGACTCTACGTAGCAGTGTATCATAGCAGATGCTGAGATTCATAACCAAACCTTGGGCAGAATGCAGGGAATGATATGAAAGAAGGAGGATTTAGTAAGACCTGAAGAAGACAGGAACTCCACATATATCTGGGCATATCTTTTCTGTAACTGATTCTCCAACCAAGGATCATGCACGGATATAACCTAGAACCCTTGCTTATCTCTTTCATTACAGGAATCACGGGAGACTGGAAGAACCACTTCTCAGCAGAGCTAAGGGAGAGATTTGATAAGCACTATGAAGAACAGATGAAGGACTGCACTGTGAAGTTCAGAACAGAGCTCTGAGATGCTTCCTTTTCTTGCATCTGAAACTGGAATGTTCTTCACTTTATCCTCCAGTTTCTCTTGTTTTGTTTTTCATTACAAGTCTTTTTGAAGGCTGATGATTTAATTTCATTCCGTCTTTTAAACTTCTGTATCAATTTAATTTCTGAATGAGTTTGACAGCAAAATCACATTTTTCTTATATATAACATAAGCATGTGTTCTCTAACAGTGCTCAAATATTTCTAATAAAAATAATTTGATGTCTATATTTAAACATCCGTCCATTTATTCATTTATTACAATATAAATCTTGCCTTGGGGACACACAGACCACCAAATATAAAGGTCTGTATTTTTTAAACTTTTATTAATTATACTTTATTCACTTTGTATCCCCCCAAGAACCTCTCTCTCCTCCCCTCCTAATTCCACCTTCCCCCCCTTCTTCATGAATGCCCCTCCCCAAGTCCACTGATAGGGGAGGTCTCCCTCTCCTTCCTTCTGATCTTAGTATATCAGATCTCATCAGGAGTCGCTGCACTGTCATCTTCTGTATTTAACAGCTCTGCACTATCTGTATATACTCACTCTTCACCAATCTTATACATATTTTCTTCCTTCCCTTCCTCTACTTCTCTCTTAACCATTGTTGAAAGTGCCATGGGAAAGTGCCATGAGCTTGAGGCTCAGGCAAGATTTGAGGGCATGCTATTCTATTAAAAACTTGCAAAAGTTCACCACACGGTAACATTTACACAGAAATCTGAAATCAGCGATAAGGTAGCCCCACTGATTTTTCAGTGCATATGTATTTTAACCAGGAGGAATGAGAATAGAGGAACCAGGTGAAGAGCTCAAAGCACAGGAACTGCAGTGAGCCAAAAGGAGCAGAGTACCCCAGATGGAGAAGCATCATTAGCATTTCAGAATTGCTTCCACATTTCTGGTTCATACAAATAAATAGAAAGATGCCAAACTGCTAAGATGGAATCTCAGGGACTGGGGATGTATCTCAGTTGGTAGAATGCTTACTCAGCAAACACATATCCCTGAGTTTGATTCTCCAGCACAGCCTTAAAAAAAGGTATGATAACCACACATCTATAATCTCAGCATTGGGGGATTGAGAAAGGTTGATCAGAAGTTCAAGCTATGTAATGAGTCTGGAGCCACACTGGTTTACATGAGGCCCTGACTCAAAAAGGAAAGGTTCTCAATGAATCGCTGCTGAGAGAGGGAGAACAGGTCTCCTCCAGGAGCAAACGTTGACATATGTTATCCAATCCACTGGACACATGTACTTGCAAGCAAGGCTAAATAGACTTTCTAGGTTACATATACATGTGTGCATGCATACAGACATGTAGCATATGTGTATACCTGTAACAATAATAAAGAAGAGACTATTAATTTGGAGAAACGGGGGAGGGGTGAAGTGAAGTAGATGCAGTGTTCATATTGAAGTTCTAAAATTTAATATTAACGGTGAATCGAAACAAAAGGATTGGTGAATAAGTATGTTTGCATACTTCATCTTCTTTTAGGCTTGGAAAGATTAAAGTGATGTTGAAGGTTATTACTTTTCATCTTTTCAGCATTTCTGTTCACTATAAGGGTATATTCATATGTAGGACACCACTAGGCTGAGTCCTACGATCTACACCTGGGAACATAAAAACAAACAAGTAGTCAAGGGTAGTCAAAAATAAGCTGGCTTCTGTCTGAAACTCTCTACAGTGGAAACCCGGGCCAACACTAGCCAAGCACATTTGCCACTGGCACCGGATTCATGTTGCTTTGTAGAATATTTTGGCTATTTGGTATATTTTACATACCTATTTTTTGTCATAGAGTCAAAAAAACTATAGTGATTGTTCTTGAATTTCAAGAAATTTGTTATTTTCTAAAAGATATTTATACAAGATTTTAAGTTTTCTCCCTGCCTCTGTGACTGTAAGGATTCTCCATTTCACTGTGTTCTTTTTATTCATTTCCTTCTCCTTGGTTTCACTTGAATATCACAACACTATGGTAACAAGTTCACACAGTACAAAACTTTCTGGCAGATCCAAATACGTATGAGCTCCGACTTGGGGTGTTAACGGGAATGTTGATTGTTTCAGTAAACATAGATGCATTGTAAAGCAAAAATATGAGAAAATAAAACAATTATAGTGAAGCAAATGAATGTTTTAGGATAATAATCATAAATTTTGGTAGATAAATGTCTCACAATTACTATTTTACAAATAAAAGTACAATTATTTTTCTCAGCTTTGTGAAAATATGTACATTTGAAAATTTGAAACCAGTATTCTAATAAAGTCTGAAATTGCATTTTTATTTTTAATGAAATGTAAGCATGTCACCCGTTGGCATTTATTAGCTATAGTGAAGTTAAATTATTGCATCTCCGAATTAACATCAAGCAGGGATATTAAAGTCACTTAGTACTGTCCTGTAATATCTCCATTTCCAACTACCAAAGAGCTCTTATATAATTTTTAAAAAGGCTCAGTTCTTTTTGATCTTCGTAAGTCTTCTTCCATTTTATGAGAGTCAACTTTATATACATACATGTGAATTATATATGCTTATTTTTGTCTACACATATCTCTGCTTATCACGTATGTGGCTGAGGCTACATAGGCCAGTAGAGGGCACTGGTTCCCCTCGAATATGAGTTACAGACTTCTATGAGCTGCCACATTGGTGCTAGGCAATGAATTTGAGTCCTGTGCAAAAGCATCATTTTTTTTGTTTTGTTTTTGTTGTTTGTTTGTTTGTTTGTTTTACCATGGAACCATCCCACTAGTCCAGTTATCACTGGCATATAAATTTATGTGTTTTCTTCTTTGAAACAAAGAGCAACTTAGTCTTGGTCTCCAAATATTGACATACATAATTCTAAAAGAACCTTTGGAGCTAAGTTGTGTAGAAATTGCTTTCAGCTCTTAACTGCAGGATCAGGGGTTGCCTCTGACTCTATTGTTTGCATTGGGATCTCTTTCCCCTAGCTGGACAGCCTTGTCTGGCCTCAGTAGAAAAAGATGTGCCCAGTCCTATTTGATATGCCAAGATGGGTTTGATATCCATGGGTGGTCTCCCCATCTCTGAAAGGAAAGGGAGGGCCTTCAGGGGGAGGGCAGGGACGGTGAGAGGGAGGAACTGGGAGGAGAGGAAAGAGGGGAACTTCCTACAGGATTTAAACTAAATAAATTAAATTAATAGAAAAAAATATATATATATTTGTTCCCTATTAAAAATAAGTTGCTTTCAAAAGCCTTCAACAAGATGGCAAGGTCTCCTGTCCTATCAAAATCTACCTATTTGGGGAGCCAAGATGGTGGCGCCGAGAGAGCACCATGTCTGAGAAGCGGGACAGCACTCTCCATGCAGCTACCAGGAGACTGAACTCTGGGCCCTAAAACTACAGCGATCGTGTTTCCCAGGTGAGGGGAGGCTCCCACCGCGTGGGAATCGGTTGGGTCCACTCTCAGCTGCCCAGCCAGAACCCGGAAGAAATCCCGGGTAACATGGGCTTTGGGTCTCCTGGCTGGAGCGGCAAGCCTGCTTGTCCCGATCAATTTCCCAGGCTGATTGGTGGGCACAACGGTGCCAGAGACTGGGAGCCCCAGTCACAAGAAAACCCCACGGGGAAGCAAAGTTGGAGTCTGATCACGGGTCACCCAGTCTTTCCCTGGAAGGTCTCCCAGACTTCCGGTACTCGCCGCCATCACAACTGAACTCCCGCCGCACAGAGAGCTGCATGCACAGCTCACCAGTACAGACAAGCTGCGCGCCCCAGTGCAACAGAGACTGCGAACCCCTTTCCGGAGAGGGCCCCACAGGGAAGGAAGAAACCGTGCTGCTGGGGTTACCTAGGCTTTGCCTGGGGAAAGTCTCACAGACCGCAGATCACAAACAGGCGAGTACACCCAGCCATTACAGATCCGGGCCCAAGCAGGGAGCACCGAGTTGTTGGGAACCCAGCTCCCGCAGACTAGCAGGCGGGCGCACGCTCCTCCAGCCCAGAGGCCTGCTGTGTACCAACTACTCCTTACAGACAGAACTGTGTGCCCCAAGACAACAGAGTCGTTGTCTGGAGAAACCCTCACAAGGAACAAGGAACGAAGCAAAGGGGACAAACTTAGGCAACCCAGTATATCCCCAGAAAAGGTCCCACAGACTGACCCAACCCAGGGAACTGCTGTGCCCCAGATAGCCTGCTGTTACCAGGGGAGCAGTACTCACCCACCACAGATTACCTCTTGGGTTCCGGGGCACAGAACCCCAATCCCAGACCTACAAAAGACCAGGAACCCTGAGATCAACCCCCAGATACTGCTCCAAGGGGCAACCAGTTATCCCTAACAAAACCGACCAAACCACGGGACACACAGGTTACAGCAGCTGATCACTAAATTTACAGCAAGAAACCCAGAAGGAGGGCAGCTGTCTCCAGGACCTCTCCTGGTGAGAGGAGAGCCCTCTTGACTAATTAGGACCATAGTTATCACCCAGGTCTCTATGCCTGAGATGAGCTGTAGCAACTCCTGAAAAACACCGGTCATCCAGTGACTATTCCCAAAAAGCTGAGAAGGCTTCCTTCAGGAAAAACCATCTTCCTGACAAAGGGATTCTCTCCACTACAAGAGTCCAGGAACAACCAGAAACTAACTTCAAACACCTAAGATAGCCCAATGGGTAGAGGACAGCGTAAAAGTTCAACCAACAAAAGCCAGAGCAATATGGCATTTCCAGAACCCAGTTATCCAGGGGCAAATAGCCCTAGACACCCCAGCATAATTGAAATTCAAGGGGATGACCTAACATCTATGCTCATGAAGAAGATAACAGAGGAAATAAATAAAATACGAAAAGAAATAGAGGAAGCTGCAGCCAAACAGTTTGTGGCCTTTAGAGAGGAAATGCTTAAATCACTGAATGAAATAAAAGAAACAGTGGATTGTTCAAACAAACAGCTGAAGGAATTGACAGAAAAACATGAAAATACAGTCAGACAGGTGAAGGAAACCAACAAAATAGCCCAAGGGCTGACGATAGAATTGGAAAAATTAAAAAAAAAAAAAACCACAAATGGAAGAAATTGTGGAGAGAAAGAACTTAGGGAAGAAAGCAGGAACTACAGAGGTTAGCATAACCAATAGGCTACAAGAAATGGGAAGAAAGAATCTCAGGTGTGGAAGATACAATGGAAGAAATAGATGTATCTGTCAAAGAAAATGTTAAATCCAAAAAATTCCTGACACAGACCATCCAAGAAATTCAAGACAACATAAAAAGAAAAAAACCTAAGAATAATAGGAATAGAGAAAAAAGAAGATTCCCTGAACCAAGGCCCAGAAAATATTTTCAACAAAATCATTGAAGAAAATTTCCCCAACTTAAAGGAGAGGCCAATAAGAATACAAGAGGCCTATAGAACACCCAATAAATTTTACCAGAAAAGAAAATCCTCCCGCCACATAATAATCAAAACAATAAGTATACAGAACAAATAAAAAATACTAAAAGCTGCAAGAGGAAAAGCCCAAGTAACATATAATGTCAAACCCATTAGAATCACACCTGACTTTTCAACAGAGACTATGAAAGTCAGAAGGGCCTGGACGGATATCATGCAGACCCTAAGAGAACACAGATGTCAGCCCAGGGTACTATACCCAGCAAAACTCTCAGTCCTCATAGACGGAGAAAACAAGATATTCAATGACAAAAACAAACTTCAACAATACCTACAAACAAATCCAGCATTACAGAAGATACTAGAAGGGAAAATACAACCCATGAAAACTAGCTACATTCAAGAAAACACAGGAAATAAATAACCCCACTACAGTAAAACAAAAAGCAACCAAGCACACAACCATATGACCACAGACAACATCAAATTCAAAGGATTTAACAGCCACTGGTCATTAATCTCTCTCAATATTAATGGACTTAATTCTCCAATAAAAAGACATAGACTAGCAGAATGGATGCATAAACAAAACCCAGCAATCTGTTGCATACAAGAAACACACCTAAGTCACAAAGATAAACATTACCTGAGGGTTAAGGGTTGGAAGACGGCTTTCCAAGCAAATGGGTGCAAGAAGCAAGCAGGAGTAGCCATTCTAATATCTGATAAAATAGACTTTCAACTAAAATTAATCAAAAGAGATAGGGAAGGACACTTCATACTCATCAAGGGAAAACTACAACAAGAAGACATTACAATCCTGAACATCTATGCCCCAAATACAAGGGCACTCACATTTGTGAAAGAAACATTGATAAAACTTAAACCACACATAGATCCCCACACACTAATATTGGGAGACTTCAACACCCCACTCTCAACAAAGGACAGGTCAAGAAAACAGAAATTAAACAAAGAAACAATATCTCTAACAGAAGTCATGAATCAAATAGACCTAACAGACATTTACAGAACCTTACACTCAAACACAAAAGAATTTACCTTTTTTTCATCACCTCACGGAACCTTCTCCAAAATAGACCACATAGTTGGTCACAAAGCAAGCCTCAACATATACAAGAAGATTGAAATAATTCCTTGTATCTTGTCTGATCACCATGGAATAAAGCTGGACCTCAATAACAACAGAAATAGCAAAAAGCCTACATATACATAGAAACTGAACAACTTGCTACTAAAAGACAGCTGGGTCAGGGAAGAAATAAAGAAAGAAATTAAAATCTTCCTAGAACTCAAGGAAAATGAAGACACAACATACCCAAACTTGTGGGACACAATGAAAGCAGTGCTAAAAGGAAAGTTCATAGCACTAAGTGCCTTCAAGAAGAAATTCGAGACAGCGCATTCAAGCAACTTAATGGCCCACTTAAAAACCCTAGAAAAAGAAGAAGCAGACACACCAAAAAGGAGTAGACAGCTGGAAATAATCAAACTCAGGGCTGAAATCAATCAATTAGAAACAAATAAAACAATTCAAAGAATCAATGAAATCAAAAGTTGGTTCGTTGAGAAATCAACAAGATCGACAAACCCTTAGCCAAACTAACGAAAAGGCAGAGAGACACTATCCAAATCAACAAAATCAGAAATGAAAAGGGGGACATAACTACAGACACTGAGGAAATCCAAACAATCATTAGGACTTACTTCAAAAGTCTATATGCCACAAAATATGAAAACCGAAACGAAATGGACAATTTTCTTGATCGATTTGACTTACTAAAGCTGAATCAGGACCAGGTAAATCAATTAAATAGTCCTATATCCCCCAAAGAAATAGAAGCTGTCACCAAAAGTCTCTCAACCAAAAAGAGCCCAGGACCAGATGGCTTCAGCGCAGAATTCAACCAGACCTTCAAAGAAGAGCTAATACCAATTCTCTTCAAACAATTCCACAAGATAGAAACAGAAGGAACATTACCAAACTCATTTTATGAAGCCACAGTCACCTTGGTACCTAAACCTCACAAAGACTCAACAAAGAAAGAGAATTTCAGGCCAATCTCCCTTATGAACATTGATGCAAAAATACTCAACAAAATACTCGCAAACCGAATACAAGAACACATCAAATATATCATCCACCATGACCAAGTAGGCTTCATCCCAGGTATGCAGGGGTGGTTCAATATATGGGAATGCATCAATGTGATCCACCATATTAACAAACTGAAAGAAAAAAAAAACCACATGATAATCTCCCTAGATGCTGAAAAAGTATTTGACAAAATCCAACATACATTCATGTTTAAAGTATTGGAGAGATCAGGGATACAAGACACATATCTAAACATAGTAAAAGCAATATACAGCAAGCCTATAGCCAACATCAAACTGAACGAAGAGAAACTTAAAGCAATCCCACTGAAATCAGGGACAAGACAAGGCTGCCCACTGTCTCCATATCTCTTCAACATAGTGATGGAAGTCCTTGCTAGAGCAATAAGACAGTTGAAGGAGATCAAGGGGATACAAATTGGAAAGGAAGAATTATCACTATTTGCAGATGATATGATAGTATACATGAGTGACCCCAAAAGCTCTACCAGGGAACTCCAACATCTGATAAACACCTTCAGCAAAGAGGCCAGATACAAAATTAACTCAAAAAAATCAGTAGCCCTCCTGTATACAAAAGACGAAAGGGCTGAGAAAGAAATCAGGGAAATAACACCCTTCACAATAGCCACAAATGACATAAGGAACCTTGGAATAAACCTAAACAAGGATGTCAAAGACTTGTATGCAAAAAATTTCCAGTCTCTGAAGAAAGAATTAGAAGATATCAGAAGATGGAAAGATCTCCCATGCTCGTGGCTTGGCAGGATTAACATAGTAAAAATGGCCATTTTACCAAAAGCAATCTACAGATTCAATCAAATTGCCAATACAATTCTTTACAGACCTGGAAAGAAAAATTCTCAACTTCATATGGAATAACAAGAAACCCAGAATTGCTAAAACAATCCTCTACAATAAAAGATCTTCTGGGGGTATCTCTATCCCTGATCTTAAGTTGTACTATAGAGCAACAGTTTTAAAAACTGCATGGTACTGGCATAGAAACAGAACGGTGGATCAATGGAACTAAACAGAGGACCCAGAAATAAACCCACACACTTATGGACACCTGATCTTTGACAAAGACGCCAAAACCGTACAATGGAAAAAAGATAGCATCTTTAACAAATGATGCTGGTCCAACTGGATGTTGACATGCAGAAAAATGAAAATAGATCCATACTTATCACCCTGCACAAAACTGAAGTCCAAGTGGATCAAAGACCTCAACATAAAACCAGACACATTAAATTGGCTAGAAAAAAAATGGGGAATACCCTAGAACTCATGGGTACAGGAGAAAACTTCCTGAACAGAACACCAACAGCACAGGCTCTAAGAGCAACAATCAATAAATGGGACCTCATGAAACTGAAAAGCTTCTGCAAAGCAAATGACACTGTCATCAAAACAAAGCGACTGCCTACAGATTGGGAAAAAATCTTCACCAACCCTTTATCTGCCAGAGGACTCACATCCAGTATATATAAAGAACTAAACAAGCTGAAAAGCAGCAAACCAAGTAATCCACTTAAAAAATGGGGAATGGAGCTAAACAGAGAATTCTCTGTAGAGGAATATTGAATGGCAGAGAAGCACTTAAAGAAATGCTCAACCTCATTAGCCATTAGGGAAATGCAAATCAAAACAACCCTGAGATTTCACCTTACACCCATCAGAATGGCCAAGATGAAAAACTCAAGTGACAACACATGCTGGAGAGGTTGTGGAGAAAGGGGAACGCTTCTCCACTGCTGGTGGGAATGTAAACTTGTACAACCACTCTGGAAATCAATCTGGTGCTTTCTCAGACAACTAGGAATAGCGCTTCCCCAAGATCCAGCCATACCACTCCTAGGCATATATCCAAAAGAGGTTCAAGTACACAAAAAGGACATTTGCTCAGCCATGTTTATAGCAGCTTTATTTGTAATAGCCAGAAGCTGGAAACAGCCCAGATTTCCCTCAACTGTAGAATGGATGCAGAAATTGTGGTACATCTATACAATGGAATATTACTCAGCAATGAAAAATAAGAAAATCATGAAATTTGCAGGTAAATGGTGGGACCTGGAAAGGATCATCCTGAGTGAGTTGTCCCAGAAGCAAAAAGACACACACGGTATATACTCACTCATATAGACATACAACATAGGACAAACCCATTAAAATCTGTGCATCTAAAGAAACTAAGCAAGAAAGAGGACCCTAACTAAAACGATCAATCCCCATCCTAAAAGGCAAAGAGAATGGACATCAGAAGCAGAAGAAAACAGGAAACAACCTAGGAACCTTCTACAGAGTGCTTCTGAAAGCCAGAAGAAGAAAACAGGAAACAAACAAGGAACCTACCCCAGAGGGCCTCTGAAAGCCTCTGCCCTGCAGATTATCAAAGCAGATGCTGAGCCTGATGGACAACGGTTGGGCAGAGTGAATGGAATTTTAGGTAAGAAGTGGGAAATAGTAAGAGCTGGAGAGGACAGGGTCTCCACAAGGAGAGCAACAGAACAAGAAAATTTGAACACAGGGAACTTCCCAGAGATTCATACTCCAACCAAGGACTATTCATGGAGATAACCTAGAACCCCTGCACAGATGTAGCCCATGGCAGTTCAGTGTCCAAGTGGGTTACATAGTAATGGGAAGAGGGACTGCCTCTGACATAAACTGATTGGCCTGCTCTTTGATCACCTCCCCCTGAGGGGGGAGCAGCCTTACCAGGCCACAGTAGAGGACAATGCAGCCACTTTTGATGAGAACTGATAGACTAAGATCAGAAAGGATTGGAGAACCTCCCCTATCAATGGACTTGGGGAGTGGCATGCATGCAGAAAGGGGAGGAAGGGTGGGATTGGGAGGGGAGGAGGGAGGGGCTTATGGGGGGATACAAAATGAATAAAGTGTAATTAATAAAAAAATTTAAAAAATTCTACCTATTTCAGACTGTTGTGAACACAAGTGTTTCCACAAGGCAATCCTTTATTTCTCTGAGAAGTACAAGGTCAGTTATATTATTTATATTGCACACATTTTATTTTACTGAATTCTGAGCAAAGAATTAATTGCAGAATAATTAGACTAATAATAGAGTCAAGCAGAGGAGACTGGGCAGTCTGGCATTTACAGATTTTTTTCAATCTGGATAATTCTCAAGGAAGTAATGAATTACCAACACCCCAATTTTTATGAATATGAAATGTCAATTATATTTTTTTGTAATCATTTAATTTTTAAACAACAGTGTAATGACTATATCCTTTTATCTACCTACCAAACAATAAAATGTTTCCCTTATATTGCTAAAAAAATTGAAACAAAGAGATTGAAAATATTTTTGTTAAATTTTCATAATTTGGGTATTATTTATGGCTCCAAAGTGTGGTAAAATGTTTAACATGTACTTGAAATTAGCCATGGAAAATTGGTGTACATGAGACCCTCCATAAAGAAAGTAATGTACCAGACTCTCTCGGTTGGTTTTGCCTTTGTTTTTGTTGTTGTTCTGTTGTTAGTCTGGAATTAAGCAGACTAACCTGTGAAGAGTCTCAAGTAGGAAAACAGCCCCCAGTGGATTTAACTGTGTGGTGCATTTTGATTTGTGAACCAACTCAGTGTAGGTCGTGCCACCCTTGGGCTAGAGGTCCTGAGTGCTCTAAGAAAGCAGTCTATGCAAGCCACAGGAGTAACCCAATTAGCAGCACTTTGCTGCATATGATGGATGCATTTGTTTCTCTCTCCAGGTTTCTGCCTTGAGTTCCTACTCTAACTTAGTTGGGTAATGGACTACAAGCTCTAAGAAAATACACCCTTTTCTCCCTAAGCTGATTTTGGTCCTTGTGCTTTATCGCAGTAACAGCAACCTAAAACCCTGGCTCAGATGTAGCCCATAGACTCAGTGTTCAAGTGGGTTCACTGGTAAGGAGAGCAGGGTCTGTCTCTGACATGAAATCAATGGCTGGCTCTCTGATCACCTCCTCATGGGGTATGCAACTTTGTCAGGCCACAGAGGAAGACAATGCAACCAGTCCTGATGAGACCTAATAAGCTATGGTCAGATGGAAGAGGAGGAGGACCTCCCCTATCAGTGGACTAGGGGAGGGTCATAGGGGAGAAGAGGGAGGGAGGGTGGGATTGGGAGGAGACTAGGGAGGGGGCCACAGCCGGGATAAAAAATGAATAAATTGTAATAAATGATAATAATAATAAAAGCTCATCAAAAAAATCAACTGATGCCCTTAAATTAGAGACTCATGAATGAAAACACCTGTCAGTGTGTATAAGCTGGGAATGAAAGCTACAGATAATCGAAAATGGGAGATGTCTCAAATGCTAGCATTTGACAGGAAAAAACAGTAATGGAGATAAGATATATTCAAATAGTGGATTGTATTGTTACATAAAACAAGGAATGATACTTTCGATCTAGCCTTGATGTATCATGGTGTTTCATATCAGTAAAAGTTGATAAAAAATTTCAATTATTGTTTAATTATTAATAAAATATGTGTTAATTATTCATAGGAATAAAATGAAGTACTATTTTGATAATTGCATGGTTTGTTCCCTGATCCAGTTACAAAGACAGCATTTTCTTTCATCCTTATTATTTTTCTTTTGTAACTCTTCATGAATGATGTAATAAGATACTAAGGACTATAGACCCAATGGACTGCAGAACACCTGGACTTAATTCTTCTTTTTGTGTTTCCATATCTGTTATCTAAATATCCTTTTTCACTTGTGTTTACCAGACTCTTCCAGTCTCCAGTTACAACTATTCCATATTCAAGTCGATTATCTTCTACTCATTTTCTACAACTGATAGTATTTATTTTGTAAAGCTTAATAATATTCCATTGTACACCTACACACAGACACACACACAATTTTCTTTATATTTTGTTGAACATCTAGGTTAATTCCTTTTTTAAACTACTATCAATGATACTCTATCAAACATATCAATGTAGGTAGCTCTTTAAAATGCTACTTTTTCAATTATATCTTTCATGTTTTCCATAATGAACATATTAATTTATATTTCCCACATAACCACAAGTATATGAATGATATTTTCCTCTCTGTCCTCTCTAGCATTATTTTTTGTGTTTGTGTAAAAAATCATTACGAGTAGGACAATGTATGGAGATAACGTAGGACCCCTGCACAGATGTAGCCCATGGCAGTTCAGGGTCCAAGTGGGTTCCATAGTAATAGGAACAGAGACTATCTCTGACATAATCTGATTGGCCTGCTCTTTGATCACCTCCCCCTGTTGGGGGAGCAGGCTTATCAGACCTCAGAAGAAGACAATGCAGCCACTCCTGATGAGACCTAATAAACTAGGATCAGAAGGGAGGAAAAAAGGACCTCCCCTCCCAGTGGACTTGGGGAGGGCCATGTGTGTAGAAGGGGAAGAAAGGGAGGGGTTGAGAGGGGAAGAGGGAGGAAACCACAGGGGGGATACAAAGTGAATAAAGTATAATTAATAAAGAAAATTTTTTTCTAGAAATAGAAGAGTATTCTGATCAAGTGTTCATTGTTTTCTTGTTTTTGTTTCTATGGTTTGTTAAACATGTAATCTGTTAGTCAAAGAACATTCAGTTTACAAAGAGCATCATAATATAGAACTGGAGTCATCATTTTTAATATTTCCTGTTTTGATGGGTAATAGAGATCAGAAATATGAAAGATGCAGTTCAGAATACTATGACTTACTGGTTTGTAGAAGAGCCAGACACAACTGCCTCCTTGAGTCTCCCAATGTCATTCTCAGAAAGACTTAGATGTACTATCTCTATCATTGGTTTAGGTGAATTTTTCACTGCATGAAAACAGAAACTGTTAAATACCTGTTCCATGCAAAGGATTTATTGACTATCAAGATAGCATTTTACAGGAGAATAATGTATTGGTTGTCAGAAGTTTAGTGTTCACCTTTATATCTAAGGCATAAAGTATCTTTAGCTTTAATGCTGTTCAACTCACTGTAGTTTGGAAAGGCTATAGTCCACTAGTCAGTTAATAATTGACTGGTAATGACTGTTTTCAATGCATAGAACATTGAGTTGTTTTTATGGTTTCATAATTATGCCCATGAGGAATTTATACTCACAGGACATTTTTAGGAAGGTAAATTGAGAAAGCAGCATTAGGAAAACAAACATCTTTCAACATTTACTCCTTCTTTTCTTTCTTATATTAAGTTGTGTGCTACTCAAGAGCATCATCATTTTAATGAATTTTTGGCTCTGATTCTTCATCTGAGCAAATTCATTTAAAGTTCTTAGGATTTAAAGGTAAGCGAAATTTGACTGTATATGTTTGATAAATATGTGAACTGTGAGGTTTAAGAATTATTGCAACATGGAATCTTAAATTTATACACAATATTTGAAAGACCCAAAATTATAAAACATACTTTTGGAATCTGAACACCACATTATATAATTGTGATTGTCAGATAATTATCAAAGCACAGATATTTCAAAGATCCAAAGAACAGTATCTAAACTATCTTAAAATATTTTAATATTCATCGGAAATGACACCGGATGGAATCTTACTTTTTATCAAGGAGACAATATGAATATTGAAAGAACAAAAATAATACTTACAGAAATCATTGGTAGAGTAGGCTTATGTTTTCTGAATTATTTCATATGCTTTTTAATACATTGTTTTTAATACATATTTATGTGACGCTCATTTTGGAATAAAGTGAATAAAATTAACAGTGATAACCTATTAAACTAGCATATTCTTTTCTAGACTCAACAAAAATTCATATGACTTCATCTTTATTATTCCTTTTCCAAGCACGTTGGCATAACTTGGAGTTTCACCTATTGTACCTTTTATTATTTATTGTTTAAAATTTTATAATATAACTTTAAAATATTTAACACAATAGAACCTACAGGCAAACTGTCTTGTTCTAAATAAAATTCTACCATTTCTTTAAAGAAAGTTCTGAGGATGGAATTTAAGATTCCCCTTGTGAACCCTCATCCATTGCTGGTGGGAATGTAAACTTTCATATTGTACAACCAATATGAAAATCAATCTGGCACTTTCTCAGACAATTAGGAATAGTGCTTCCCCAAGATCCAGCTATATTACACTTAAGCATATATCCAAAACAACCCAGATGACCCTCAATGGAGGGATGGATACAGAAATTGTGATACTTTTACACAATGGAATACTACTCATTTACAAACAAGGAATTATGAAATTTGCAGAAAAATGGTGGGATCTAGAAAAGATTATCCTGAGTGAGATATCCCAGAAGCAGAAAGACACACATGGTATATACTCACTTATAAATGGATACTAGACTTATAAGATAGGATAAACATACTAAAATCTGCACACCTAAAGAAGATAAACAAGAAAGAGGACCTGGGGTAAGATGATCAATTTTCACTTTGGAAGACAAATGGGATAGACATTGGAAGTAGAAGAAAACAAGTAACAGGACAGGAGCCTACCATAGAGGGCCTCTGAAAGACTCTACCTAGCAGTGTATCAAAGCAGATGCTGAGACTCATAGCCAAACTTTGAGCAGAGTGCAGGGAATTTTATGAAAGAAGGGGGAGATAGAAAGATCTGGAGGGGACAGGAGTTCCACAAGAGCAACAGAACCAAAAAATGTGGGCAAAGTGTTCTTTTCCCCCCATAAGCCCCTCTCTCCTACCCTCCTGGTCCCACCCTCTCCCCCTTTCTGCATGCATGCCCCTCCCCAATTCAACTGAGAGGGGAGGTCCTCCTCTCCTTCTTTCTGATCTTAGTCTATCCGTTCTCATCAGAAGTGGCTGCATTGTCAGGGTTCTAGGTTATTTTCTAATGACTAAGGACATTGAGCATTTCTTTAAGTGTTTCTCTGTCATTCAAAATCCTTCTCTTGAGAATTCCGTTTAGCTCTGTATCCCATTTTTAATTGGATTATTTCATTTGTTGGTGTTTAATTTCTTGAGTTCTTCATATATTCTGGATATTAGCCTTCTGTTGAATATAGGGTTAGTGAAGATCTTTTCGCCGTCTGTAGGCTATTTTTTTTTTCTGTTGATAGTGTCACATTTATTGATTGTTGATCTTAGAGCCTGAGCTATTGGTGTTCTGCTCATGAATTTGTCTCCTGTACTAACAAGTTTAAAGCTCTTCCCCACTTCTTGTTCTAGTAGATGTAGTGACATTTTACAGTTGATTGATGATTTTTTTTTTGTTAAAAATCTAGTCTCTACAAATGGACAAGCTTGATGTCTTCAGGAGGGATCTTGTGGATGTTCAAGGCATCCCTCTCTTTTGGAGCATTGCTGAGGAGTGGTCCCAAGTGGAGTCATTTGAGGCTCGACCTGATGATCTTTTGATCTCCACCTATCCCAAATCTGGTAAGAACTTTTAATTTTTTTACTCTAGACAGGTAATGACCCATACTCAGGAACTGATTACCTGAAGATACTTGTCTAGTCTAAGGTGATTTTTTAAAAAAACATGTTAAGGGAGCATTGCACTTGCTGGGGCAATGTTGCCTCAGACCATATCACTTCACACCCACTTCTGAAATCCCAGCACTAATCTACCAATTTACTTGAACCCAAGAAAATTCATCAAACTTCCTAATCAATAAATACTCTAATAACAACTGTCCTCTATATTTCTATTTAATTTCCTAAGGGAAAAAACAATAAATTGAATTTGGGATATTACGATCTGCCAAGATCAAACAAACCCCATATGAGTACAGGGTCTTAAAAAGTGAACAAATGAACTATACGTACCTTTCATACCTGAAATACGTACTATTTCATACCTTTCATACATAAGGTATGAAAAACAAGGCGATTTGGGCCAATATTTTTTTCTCTCTCATTTACTTTCATTTTATTTAAATTTACAAGACAAAATGTTGGGTTTAATCATAATGTTGTCATACATATTTATCATTTCTAATATCTGGAAACAATCTAAAAATGCAGACATTCATTCATTAAGTGATACATGCATAAGTTAATTAAATAATATATTTCAGTGTTTCAGTTACTATTATGAGAACAACTAGGAACATATTTTTTTTTATCATATTCTTTCAATAGAAATGTTTCACTCACCTGATAAAGGGCATAGGCAATTGAATTGACAATGTTCTCAAATGAGTTTGGTACTTTTTGAAAGGACTGGTGAGACATAATTTTATACTTGTCAGAGTGAATCACTGTACTGAGCTCAAATGCACTCTATTGTATTATAGCATCTTGATTTTTCCAGGCAAAAGTTCTTGTGTTATCTTTTTACACCTTCATTTTATGTCAACCATCTTATCTGACATTCTCTCCAATTCTAAGCTCTAATACCTTTTATATTGATAGGAAATATATAACTTGATAATTTACCAAAGTTTTGGGTCATCCTACTTGTGGTACAACCGAAATTATTTTTTTCTTTTATTAAATTTTTATTTTTTAATATTGGTTACAGTTTATTAACTTTGTATCCCAGCTGTAGCCTGTTCCCTCATTCCCTCCCCGTCCCACACTCCCTCCCTCATCTCCTCCCCACCCCTTTCCAAGTCCACTTATAGGGGAGGTCCTCCTCCCCTTCCATCTGATCCTAGCTTATCAGGTATCTTCAGGACTGGCTGCATTGTCCTCCTCTGTGGCTTAGCAAGGCTGCTCCTCCCTCGGGGCAGGGGGTGGAGGTCAAAGAGCCAGCCATGATTTCATGTCAGAAACAATCCCTGTTCCCCTTACTAGGGTGCCCACTTGGATACTGAGCTACCATGTGCTACATCTGAGCAGGGGTTCTCAGTTATATCCATACAAGTTCCTTGGTTGGAGATACAGTCTCATAAAAGACCCCTGTGCCCATATATATTTGGTTCTTGTGGAGCTCCTGTCCTCTCCAAGTCATACTTATTCCCCCTTCTTTCAAATGATTCCCTGCACTCTGCTGAAGGTTTGGTTATGAATCTCAGTATCTGCTTTGATACACTGCTAGGTAGAGTCTTTCAGAGGCACTCTGTGGTAGGCTCCTGTCCTGTTACTTGTTTTCGCCTACATCCAATGTCCATCCCATTTGTTTTTCTAAATAAGGATTTATCATCTTACCCCGGGTCCTCTTTCTTGTTTATCTTCGTTTGGTGTACATATTTCAGTATGTTTATCTTAACTTATAGATCTAGTACCTCCTTATAAGTGAGTTTATACTGTGTGTGTCTTTCTCCTTCTGGGATACCTCACTCAGAATGATCTTTTCTAGATCCCATCATTTGCCTGCAAATTTCATGATTTCCTTGTTTTTAATTGCTGAGTAGTATTCCATTGTGTAAAAGTACCACAATTTCTGTATCCATTGCTCCGTCGATAGACATCTGGGTTGTTTCCAGGTTCTGGCTATTACAAATAAAGCTGCTATGAACATTATTTTTAGAATATTTTGATTTAAATGAAATGACTTCAACTAGGGATATTATGGAGGACAAAGAGTATGCTGCCATTACTTGTTTTGTCTACCTTTGGAGGCTGCTGTAGTTATAGGTTATGTAATAGATATGCATATATTCTTGATAGATAAGATTATTTCCTGGGAGGGAGTAGAAGAATGGGTGTGAAAATAAAACCCACAGGGATGTTTGTTTGTTTCAGGTATTATAAAACACCTCTACCTCTCTTGACTGTCTCATTTTATTTTTGACAGAGGTATTTAATTTTTCCCATTGCCTTCTTAGGAACAACTTGGACCAGTGAAATACTGGATTTGATCTATAACAATGGGGATGTAGAGAAATGTAAACGGGATGCAATCTACAAACGAGTACCCTTCATGGAGCTTATAGTTCCCGGATTATCAAGCGGTATTTTTTTTTATTAATAGTCCTTTTTGCTATAGAAATATACTTACCTGCATTCTTAGTATGTGTGCAGGAGTAGGAACATCAGTAATACAGAAAGATCAAGCACTATGAAATCGTAAGTATCTAAAGTAGAAGTTAAAATTCGGTTACTCAAAGTTGTCATCAATATATGGGAACATCTTGATCTAGATTAAATTTCTTAATATATGGAGGTCTTTATTATTTAATTAGTGCATTATATCTGATTAGTTAGTTTATATTTGTATATATAAATTCAGTGAAATATAAAATAATATATACATTTCTTAAGATTATTTAAAATCTTGAAAAATTCAAATGAATATTATGACATAATTTCATCATAGAGTTTGAATAGAGGAAAATGAAATATTTTCATTCAATCTTTTCATATTTTAAATGAGATAAAAGATGAAGAAAAAACCTGGAAACTGGTTCAAACAGCTGTTCATCTTGTGTTACAAATGAGGAACTGTTTTTACAGATATGTAGATATCATTATACCATAAAACTTACAGAGAATAAGATAGCCCCTTTAACCATGACTTTTGAAAGTTGTTCTCTAAGATTTTAGAAATATATGAAGTTGTTGATCTATAGAGCCAAAAAAGTAAAACAAATAGATAGATAGATAGATAGATAGATAGATAGATAGATAGATAGATAAAATAAAAACTTTACCAAGCTATTAATGGTTAGAATAATAGTTAGAAGCTCTTAGGATAAGTTGAAAGTAACCCGTGTAGTTCTAAACTTATGACACAATGCAGTTTGTTATTGTGTATGTTTGTAGGGGTTGAACTGTTGAGAAACATGCAGTCTCCTCGACTAGTGAAAACACATCTGCCTGCTCAGCTTCTTCCTTCCTCATTTTGGAAAAATGACTGCAAGGTAGCAAATGAAAAGTAATCTCTCTTTGTGTTTTGTTTCTTTTTGTTCTTTTAAAATTTTCTTGAGATTAGAATATAATTATGTCATTTCCACCTTCCATTTTCTCCCTCTAAAAGAACCTATATATTCCTTTCTCTTTCTGTCACGCAAATTCTTGGCTTTTTGCATTTAAATGTTTTTTAATAATTTAATTTTTAATATTAATCACGGGTTATTTACTTTGTATCCCACTCGAAGCCTCTTCCCTCATTCCCTACCAATCCCACACCCTCCCTCCCTCATCTTCTCCCTATCCCTTTCCAAGTCCACTGATAGGGGAGGTCCTCCTCCCCTTTCATCTGACCCTAGCTTATCAGGTATCTTCAGGACTGGCTGCAATGTCCTTCTCTGTGGCCTAGCAAGGCTGCTCCTCCTTCAGGGGAGGGGAAGGGAGGTCAAAGAGCCAGCCATTGAGTTCATGTCAGAAATACTCCCTGTTCCCCTTACTGGGGAACCCACTTGGATACTGAGCTACCATCGGCTACATCTGAGCAGGGGTTCTCAGTTATATCCATACATGCTCCTTGGTTGGAGAAACAGTCTCATAAAAGACCCCTGTGCCCTGATATTCACACACACACACACACACACACACACACACACACACAGAGAGAGAGAGAGAGAGAGAGAAGGAGAGATCAAAGAAGAATTTGAAATATTTTCATTCAATCTTTTCATATTGTAAATGAGATAAAAGGATGAAGAGAAAACGTGTGTGTGCATGTGTGTGTGTGTGTGTGTGTGTGTGTGTGTGTGTGTGTAGAGAGAGAGTCCACACTCACTTTCCAGGCCAATAACCTGATATGGTCACAAGGAATTAAATCTGGCTAGGTTATAGGGGCTGCAGCAGAACTGAGTCAGTAGAAATTTTATTGAGAGCAGTCAGACTTTTTATACATTTGTTGGAAACAGAATACAATGTAAATATCCAGGATCAATACAGTTTTAGGTTCCAGGACACAAAGACGTTTGCAAGCTACACAGGGTACACATGATTAATGTCTCAGAGCAGTTATTCTGACAAGTTTTCGTGCTTCCTTGACTACTAGGAAACATATAGAGAGAAACCCAGAAGCAGAAAGACACACATGGTATATGCTCACTTATAAGTGGATATTAGACATGTAATATAGGATAAACATACTAAGATCTGAACATCAAAAGAAGCTAAGCAACAAGGAAGAACCTGGGTAAGATGATCAATCCTCACTCAGAACATCGGGATGGACATTGGAAGAGGGAGAAAATGGAGAACAGGACATGAGCCTACCACACAGGCCCTCTGAAAGACTCTACCTAGCAAAGTATCAGAGCAGATGCTGAGACTCATAACCAAACTTTGAGCAGAGTGCAGGGAATCTTATGAAAGAAGGGGAGAGAGAAAGACAGGAGCTCCACAAGGAGAGCAGCACAACCAAATATCTGGGCCCAGGGATCTTTTCTGAGGCTGATACTCCATCCAAGGACCATGCATGGAAATAACCTAAAACCCCTGCACAGATGTAGCCCATGGCAGCTCAGTGTCCAAGTGGGTACCCTAGTAATGGGAACAGGGACTGTCTCTGACATGAACTTAGTGGCTGGCTCTTTGATCACCTTCCCCTGAGGGAGGAATATCCTTACCAGACCACAAAGGAAGACAATACAACCAGTTCTGAAGAGACTTGATAGGCTAGCATCAGATGGAAGGGGAGGATTGTACTTTGGTAGGGACATGGGAGGAGATGAGGAAGGGAAGGTAGATTTGGGAGGGGATGAGGGAAGGAACTACAGCTGGAATACAAAATGAATAAACTGTAATTAATAATAAATAAAAGGAATAAAAAAATAAAGGCAGAGAGTCCTGCGTGCTTCACTGCCTGAGAAAGTGCACCGTTTTCTCAAGAGCTTGAAGGTACATGTCCCAGGACTCATGGACTTTAACCTGAAAGACCTATGATGCATGCCTTTCAAGACAGCTAGGCCAAGCCAACCCCAAGGTTTGCTGCAGTTATCCCTGTTTTTTTTTTTTAACTTGAGGGTATGTAAGTCAATTTTTAAAGCAAAAATAGAGTAGCAAGTCAATCACAAGATTATGAAGTTTCCAAGTATAACCAGCGGAAAAAAAAAAAAAGAAAAAACAAACAAACCTAGCTACATTTCTATGGACCATAATTAAGAATTGCAATTAGAGACAGAAAAATAATGCAAAATTCTGCCAGGTTTTGTGTAGGAAATGTAAAGGCCATTCATTTAACTTTGAATGATAAGTGGTTATAATTTAGTCATGGAAGGCCTGAGTGTCAGTACATTAATTATCATCTGACCATATTAGAAGTGAAGACACCTAATATCTGGGTCATTGACATAAACAGGAATGTTATTTCCTTTCCAGTTAAAGTGAAATACAGTTTGAACAGTGCACATAAGCTCAATATGTTTCAGCAGTAACATAGGCATTCAGCAAGTACAACATAGGAAACAAACAAGAAAAGGGCAATCCTTCAGCTATACATTCCCTGACGTTTCACCGTGTAGTTACCCCATCACTAGTTCCCTTACTAGAGTGAGTATTGATAGGCAGACTCAACCGTATTGGTAGGCATGGCTCAACAAGTCCATTGTCTCATTTTCTTTCTTTTCTTCAGGTGTAGCCTCTATAGACGCTTTAGACATCTATTATGAAGAAAGATATTGTACACTATGCCTGAATCACTGTCATACATTTCTCTCATTCTTAACTCTTTCACTTGTCATTCAATTAATTTTAAAGAATTTGTGTTCAAATAGTACCAGAACAGATTGATTGAAACTTATATGAATTAATAAGCATATAAAATTCCACAAATTAATCAGTACATGTTTTATATTGTCATTGCTCCAAAAGTTCAGTTACAGTAAACTTTTAGTCAGTAACATTTGTATTTTCACCAGAAGTTACTTTGACTATTTTTCTTGTAATTATAAACTGTGTATATTTTGTAATTTATTGTCATACTTCTTTTGTTAATTTTTTTCTTCACAATTTATGCATTATATATCCCAATTGAAGCCCCCTCCCTCAACTCCCCCAGTCTCACCCTCCCTCCCTCTTCTCCTCATCTCCTTCCCATAGTCTACTGAAATGGGGAGTTCTCCACTATTGCTCTCTGCCCATAGCTTGTAAAGTCTCATCAGGACTGCTTGAATCCTCTTCTTCCATGGCCTGGCAAGGCTGCATCTTCAGGGGCAAGTGATCAGAGAGCAATCAACTGAGTTCATGATAGATGCAACCCCTCATCTCCTCACTCAGAGATCCACATGGAGACTGAGCTGCCAATTGGCCACATCTGAGCAGGGGGTCTACTTCCTCTCTAGGTATGGTCCTCCATGGGTGCATCATTCTCTGCGGGATCTGTGGGCTCAGATCTCTCAGTTTTGTTGATCTCCTTGTGGGACTCCTGCCCCCTCCATGACCCTCTAATTCCGCACCTCTCTTCCTCCATAAGACTCCTTGTGCTGTGCCCAAAGTTTGGATACATAACGGAATACTACTCAGCTATTTAAAACAACGAAATCATGAAATTTGCAGGCAAATGGGTGGAACTAGAAGAGATCGTCCTGAGTGAGATAACCCAGAAACAGAAAGACAGGCATGATATACATTCACTAATAAGCAGATGTTAGCTGTATAATATAGGACAGCCATCTACAGAACTAAAGAAGCTAAACACTAAGGAGGACCCTAGGGAGGATGCTTAAATCTCATTCAGAACCGCAAGCAGGATAGACACCAGAAGCAGTGGAAGAGAGGGAACAGGATGGGAGTCTACTATAAAGGATCTTCTAAAAGGATTCACCCAAAAGGGGATCGAAGCAGATGCTGAGACTCAGGGTCATATTACTTAATACAGATGTGAGTGCAGTTCTTCCTGTATAAATATATGCATTGTGTTGCATTACAAGAAACAGGTAACCAGATTTCTAAATATATAATTCTCAGGTTTTATTCAGATCCTCTGAATCACAAATTGTGGGAATGAAGACCAAAAGCCTAAAAACTTAACAATATCACTTTTAAAGTTAATTCAAATTGACATTTGAGGACCAGTACTATACAGCATGGAATACATGTGACCACTTCATAGCTTAGTTATAAGCAGTATTGTTAATAGATGGCTCAGTTTCTGCTAGTTGTCTGCAATAGAAATGGTGTTGCTGTGCATGTTTTAGGTCTTTTAGTGTATGTATGTACATGTTCTCTTGGCCACATATTTAGGAATAGAATTATTGAAACTTAAAGTACTCACTCATTTGTATAGTGGATATTTAAAATTAATATTTGAAGTAGTTGAAGTATTGATGAATGCTGTTGACAATGTTACTCTTTATTAATGCAAAATATAGGTAAAACATTATTTGCTTCATGAATAGCATCTATTCTGGGGTTTAACATGTACTTTCTTATTTATTAATTAGATTAGTACCTTTAATTTGGCTTACTGACCACTGAATTGAGCTATCTCTTCTTGGGTTCATTTACGTAGGGACTTCATTTTCAGCAAATACACACACACACACACACACACACACACAGAGAGAGAGAGAGAGAGAGAGAGAGAGATACAGAGACAAACTCACAGAGAGACAGAGATAACTTAGTAATGAATATCAACAAAAGCCATGGAAGGAGGTAAAGTTTACTTTTAGGAGTTTGTGGAGACATCTTGAAAGCATCTTCTCTGTACTACACCAAGTCCAATACATCTTGCAAAAGGTTACAGATGGCATCGCTAGATACTTTGGGCGTATTGCCATAGTCTGTTGATACTGATATAATGAATAACTAATAATGTTTACAGGGTTTAATGTCTTCTTCAAGAAGTTTGCAAGCTACAGTATATATTCCATAAGAGCCTAAGACTACATCTTCAAAACCTTTTTTTTAATTGATTTATTTATTTTACATTGGGTTCATATCCCCATCCCTCATTTTCTCATGGTCCTACCACCCTCCTCCCTCCTATCCCCTCCCTAGTCCTCATAAAGGGGGAACCCTCCTCCCTTACCTACTGACCCCATACTATCAAGTCTGTTTAGAACTGCCTGCATCCTCTTCCCCTTACCCCTGGGGAAGTGATGGAAGGGCAGGCTACAGAGTTCACATCAGAGACAGACCCTGGTTCCCTTACTAGGTAATCTACATGGAGAGTGAGCTGCATATCAGCTATATCTGAGGAGTCCCAGACAGGAGTCCTGGGTCCTCTCCATGCATGGTCCTTGGTTGGTGCATCAGTCTCCATAGGCCTCCCTGGGCCCAGATTTGATGGCTCCTGTCCTCTCTGGGTCTTTCTACCTCCCACTCTTCCATAAGACTCCTTGCACTGTGTCCAAATTTTGGCTCTGAGTCTCAGCATCTGCTTCAATCCTCTGCTAGGTGGAGTCATTCAGAAGACATCTGTGGAAAGCTCCCATCCTGTTCCCTCTCTTCAACCATGTCTGGAGTCTTTTCTATTTTCCCTTTTGAATGATAATTAGGCATCCTCCCTAGGGGCTTCCTTGTTACTTAGCTTCTTTAGGTCTATTAACTGCAGTATGGTTATCCTGTATTATACAGCTAATATCCACTTAAAAGTGAGGATGAAGTTTTTCAGATCCATTTATTTGCTTGCAAATTTCCAGATGTCCTTGTTTTTACTAGCTGAATAGTATTCCATTATGTAAATATATCACACTTTCTTTATCCATTCTTCAGTTGAGGGACATCTGAGTTGTTTCCAGTTTCTGGCTATTATGAATAAAGCCGCTATACACATAGTTAAGCAAATGTCCTTGTTGTATGGTAGAACATCTTATTTGATATGGAAGACATCTTCTATTATTCCCACCAGGGCCACAGCTCCTTCAAGTAACCTAATCTAAAAACTCCATGACATACATGAGCAGAAGCTTGTAACCTGGGTGATTCCAGATCCTACCAAGTTTTAATTCAATATTGATCATCTCAATGGGTCTTCTCCCCATAACTAATGCTCTCTGAAAATTCTGTCACTGATACAACAGCAGGTGTGATTTAGTTTTCTTATTTGGCTGATATGCTAAGAGAAAGTGATAGATCAGTCAAACTGATTTCTACAACTTTCTGTGCCTTTCCAATATCATACTGGAAGTGGACCTGTGAGAAAATAGAGTAGAAGACAATTGGAGGATAAATTGGAAGAAGTGTCCTCAATTCCACTTTCATGAGGTTGCTCTCCACTGTGTGAAACTTCACAGTATTTCAGCAATTTAGGGGACATCCACACATACTCTAATACATAAACAACACATATGGCTTGCTTTTAATTTTTATTTATTAATTACTTATTAATTTATTACTTATTAATTCACTTTGTATCCCAGCTGTAACCCTCTCCCTCAACCCCTCCCAATCCCACCCGCCCTTCCTCATCTCCTCCCATGCCCCTCCCCAAGTACACTGATAGCGGAGATCCTCCTCCTCTTTCCTCTAACCCCATCCTATCAGGTCTTCCTCTGTGGCCTGGTAAGGCTGCTCCCCCCTCAGAGGGAAGTGGTCAAAGAGCCAGCCACTGACTTCATGTCAGAGACAGTCCCTGTTCCCATTATTAGAGAACCCACTTGGACACTGAGATGCCATGGACTACCTCTGTGCAGGTGTGCTAGGTTATCTCCATGCATGGTCTTTTGTTGGAGTATCAGTCTCAGAAAAGACCCCTCGTCCCAGATATTTTGGTCTGTTGCTCTACTTGTGTAGCTCTTTTCTCCTCTGGGTAAGAATAAAACATTCTTTAGTTTCCCATAATTTTAGCTTCATCAAAACACCATCTGTGGCGTCTATTTGTCTCAGTGCATTGCCCATGTTGAATATTCCACAATAACATAACATTTACTTCTTATGACATTGTACACATCACAGGTCTTACATTATTATCTTATATGTCACCTTCTTACATTATTGCCCATTCAGGTTTATTTGCAAGTACATAGAAAAAACACCTAAATTTGGGTTTTGAATATATAGGTTAGGGATCTGTTACCAAAACTCTTGACCTCATCTTAATCTTCAAAAAAAAACATTGAACAAAGACTCACGGACTTTGTTTTTCTCCAAGTCTAGCTCTTCCCATTGACCTTTCCATTGTGTGTTGTACTACTGCATACTTCATTAAAACTGCATTAACCTTTCCTCTCTCTGAAGAAGTTTGTTGGGAAAACATCATGTTCCAAGAATGGAGATGACTAAGAAAAAATTATTCAAAAGTTTTAGTTACCAGATTAACCAGTTATACCACTCTTGGGCACATACCCAAACACTTGACATTACATTGTAGAAATACTAGCTCACCAGTGTTCATTGATCTTCGATCACATATGGCATATGGCTTCATATGGCATACAACATAGACATCCATCACCCGAATAGTAGATATTGAAAATCCACAACAATACAAGAAATATTAACCATTTGTCAATAAAACAGAAATAATAAATCTTAAACGTGCATAGATTAAGTACAAGAGTCATTCTAAGAGATAAACCACAAAATTAGGAAGACAATTTTATATTTCCTTATATATGTGAAGAATATCTTGAAAGTTTTGTTTAGAATGTTTGATTTTGGAATATATATATATATATTCTTTGAACAGAATTTGAAAAACTCTGGCATTTACATATATATATGTATATATATGTAATTGACACATTCCTTTCCTATACATAAGCTATTTACTTTCATTTAGTCTATTGTGTCAGTTTTGCTCTTACTTTCTGTGCTTTCTCTTACTCATCTTGTGTAACAGTTTTTATTATTATTATTTCAATTTACTTTACATCTCAGGGTTACCATATCTCTCTTCTCCTCCCAGTCTCCCCCTTCCCCTTCTTCCCTCTTCCCCTCTCCTCCCCCTGTATCAACCTTCCCCAGCACATCAAGTCACATCAGGACTGAGCAAATCCTCACCTCCCAAGGCCAGGCAAAGCAGTGCTGCCAGGTGTGTAGGGGGCCTAAGTCCAGACCATGCATGCTCTTTAGTTGATGTCTCAGTCTCTGTAAGCCTTTATGGGATGGGGATAGTTGTCTCTGTTGGTCTTCTTGTAAGGTTCCTGTCTCCTCAAGGTTCTTCTGTCTTTACCCAAACAGGTCCACAGGATCCTCCGGACAGAGACACCTCTCTCTCTCTTCCTCCTCCTCTCCTCCTCCTCCTCTCTCCCCCACCCCCACATCTCTCTGTTTCCTCCCAAGGAGTTCAGAAGACAGCCTGTAACACTCAAAATATTTCATCACGTAGATTTTAGAAATTAAATTAAGTCATCAGTTTTGACATCACGTAGATTTTAGGGATTAAAATTAAGTTATCAGTTTTGACTGTAAGTGTCTTTACCCTTTGAGTTATTTTGCTATTTCCATATTAATTTTTATTTGAAAGGATTCATCATTCACACAGCCCTTAAAGTTTAATACATAAAAGATTAATCCTACACATATTGTAACTTAGCTTTGGTTATGAGCACAAGGGAATTTATTCTTTTGTGTCTGCATTTACCTAGTAAAGATTTTTTTCAGTGAAAATTTAGATTTTTTTATTTAAAATTTATATTTCGGGCTGGAGAGATGGCTCAGAGGTTAAGAGCACTGGCTGTCCTTTCAAAAGTCCTGAGCTCAATTCCCAGCAATCACAGGGTGGCTCACAACAATCTATAATGAGATCTGTGCTCTCTTCTGGTGTGCAGGTACAAATGCAAGCAGAATAGTGTATAAATAATAAATAAATCTTTTAAAAATTATATTTCATCTAATTAGTTTTGTTGTTTGATTATTCCATAAATGTATATTTGCTTTTGATTAGTCATCTTTACTCTTTATTGTCTCTCCTATATTTTAATTTATTTAAATTAACAATTTAAGCAATATATATATATATATAAAATGTTCTAAATTTAAGAATTGTTCCTTAATTTAATATTTAGTCTAATTCATTTTTCCAAACTTCCTTTTTAAAATTTTTATTGAAAATATATTGTTCTCTCATGCCATACATCCCAACCTCAGTTTCCCCTCATTCAGCTCCTCCCAGCTTTTTTTCCACCCTACTCCTCCAGATCTACTCTCCCTCAGTTTCCTCTTCAGAAAAGAGCAGGCCTCCAAGCGACAACAGTCAAAGAGGGCAAAAAAAAAAAAAAAAAAAAAAAAAAAAAAAAAAAAAAAAAAAAAAAAAGATAAAATAAGACAAAAACATATCAAGGCTGGACAATATAGCCCAGTAGGAACAAGAGTCCCCAAAGCAGACAAGAGCCAAGGAAAAACCCGCTCTCGCTGTTACCAGTCACACTGAAACACCAGGTTCACAGCTTTAACATATTCTCAGGGGACGCGGTGCATATCCATACAGGCACTGTAGTTGTGGCTTCAGTTTCTGTGAGCATATGTGAGTCATGCTTAGCTGACTCAGTGGCCCCCTTGATTATTATTATATTCCCTCCCTCTCTTTCTTGGGGTACTCCAAGCTCAAACCTGATGAAAATCTCCAACTTTGACCCTCTCTATCTGCATAATGTTTGGCTACAGGACTATGTACGTACTTCCATGAGCTTACAGTTGAAGCCTCTCTGGTGATGACTGCCCAGGGCACTGATCTATAAGTAGAGCAGAAAATCATTTCATTAATTTATTTTCTCCTTTCGTCAGTGGGGGTTGGTTCTACCCTAGGTCTCTGGGCTACCCAGTCTCAGACACCTGGTCATGGAGGCAGTGTAGGACGTGGGCTCCCTCTTCTGGTGTGGTATTAAACCAAGTAGTAGTTGCTCATTCCTTCAAATTCTATGCCACTCTTGCGACACATGCTGCAGGCAGGACAGATTATAGGTGGATGTTTTTTAAAATTTTATTTATTGATTGATTAATTACAGTTTATTCACTTTGTATCCCAGCTGTAGCCCCACCTTTGTCCTCTCCCAATTTCTACCTTTTCTCCCTCAACTTCTCCCATAACCCTCCCTAAGTCCACAGATAGGGGAGGTCCTCCTCCCCTTCCCTCTAACCTTAGTCTATCAGGTCTCATCAGGAATGACTGCACTGTCTTCCTCTGTGGCCTATAAGGTTGCTCCGCCCCCTTAGGGGGAGGTGATCAAAGAGCCAGCCACTGAGTTCATGTCAGAAACAGTCCCTGTTCCAGTTACTAGAGAACCCACTTGGAGACTGAGCTGCCATGGGCTACATCTGTGCAGGGGTTCTAGGATATCTCCATGCATGGTCCTTGGTTGGAGTATCAGTCTCAAAAAAGACTCCTTTACACAGATATTTTTACTTCTGTTGCTCTCCCTGTGGAATTCCTGTCCCCTCACAGGTCTTTCTATCTCACTCTTCTTTCATAAGATTCCCTGCATTCTGCCCAAAGTTTGGCTATGAATCTCAGCATTTGCTTTGATTCCCTGCTGGGAAGAGGTTCTCAGGGGTAGGCTCCTGTCCTGTCCATCCATTTTGCCTTTCTGAGTGAGGATGATCATCTTACCCAGGGTCCTCCTTTTTACTTAGCTTCTTTGGGTGTACAGATTTTTACATGTTTACCCTATATTATATATCTAATATCCACTTATAAGTGAGTATATACTATGTGTGTCTTCCTGCTTCTGGGATACCTCACTCAGAATGATCTTTTCTAGATGCCACCATTTGCCTGCAAATTTCATGATTCCTTGTTTTTAATTGCTGAGTAGTATTCCATTGTGTAAATATACCACAATTTCTTTATCCATTCCTTCGTTAAGGGACATATGGGTTGTTTCCAGATTCTGGCTATTACAAATAAAGCTGCTACGAACATGGTTGAGCAAGTGTCCTGTTATTTACTAGTACATATTTTGGAAATATGCCTAGGAATGTTATAGGTGGATCTTGAGGAAGCACTGTTCCTGATTGTCTGAGAAAGTGACAGATTGATTTCCAATGCGGTTGTGTATGTTTACATTCCCACCAGCAATGGAGGAGGGTTCCCCTTTCTCCACATCCTCTCCAGCATGTGTTGTCAGTTAAGGTTTTGTTCTTACCCATTCTGATGGGTATAAGGTGAAATCTCAGGGTCATTTTGATTTACATTTCCCTGAGGACTAAGGACATTGAGCATTTCTTCAAGTGTTTCTTTGCCATTTGATATTCCTCTATTGATAATTCTCTGTTTAACTCTGTACCCAATTTTTTAATTGGATTACTTGATTTGTTGCATTTTAACTTGAGTTGCTTGAGTTCTTTATATATTTTGGATATTAGCCCTCTGTCAGATATAGGGTTGGTGAAGATTCTTTTCCAGTCTGTAGGCTTTCGTTTTGTTCTGATGACAATGTCCTTTGCTTTACAGAAACTTTTCAGTTTTGTGTGGTCCCATTATAGATTGTTGATTTTGGAGCCTGTGCTGTTGGTATTTGGTTCAGGAAGTTGTCTCCTGTGCCAATGAGTACAGGCTCTTCCCCAATTTTTCTTCTAACAGATTTAGTATGTCTGGTTTTATGTTTTATGTTTGATCCACTTGGACTTTAGTTTTGTGCAGGGTGATAAATATGGATCTATTTGCATTTTTCTGCAGGTAGACATCCAGTTAGACCAGCACCTTTTTTTTGGAGATGCTATATTTTTTTTTCCATTGTATGGTTTTGGTTTTTGTCAAAAATCAAGTATCTGTATGTGTGTGGGTTTATTTCTAGGACTTCTATTTGATTTCATTGGTTCACCATTCTATTTCTATGCCAGTAACATGCAGTTTTTATTTCTATTGTTCTGTAGTATAACATGAGATCAGGGATGGAGATACCTCCAGATGATCTGTAGTTTACAGGAATTTTTAGCAATTCTGGGTTATTTGTTTTTCCATAACAAATTGAGAATTATTCTTTCAAGTTCTGTCAAGAATTGTGTTGGTATTTTAATAGGAATTTCATTGAATCTGTAGATTGCTTTGGCAGGATGGCCATTTTCACTATGTTAATCCTATGGATACATGAGCAAGGGAGATCTTTCCATCTTCTGATATCTTCTTCATTTTGTTTCTTCAGAGACTTGAATTTTTTTTTTCAAACAGGTCTTTCACTTGCTTGGTTAGAGTCACACCAAGTACTTTATGTTATTAGTGGCTATTATGAAGGGTGTTGTTTCCCTAATATCTTTCTTGGCCCTTTTGTCTTTCATATACAGGAGGGCTACTGATTTTTTTGGAGTTAATTTTGTATCCAGCCACTTTGTTGAAGGTGTTTATAAGGAGGAGGAGTTCTCTGGTTAAATTTTTGAGTTCTCATGTATACTATCATATACATGATATATCATATATATCATCTGCAAATAGTGATACATTGACTTCATCCTTTCTGATTTGTATCCCTTTGATATCCTTTAGTTGTCTTATTGTTCTAGCTATGGCGTCAAGTACTACATTGAAGAGAAATGGAGAGAATGGACAGCTTTGCTTTTTCCTTGATTTCAGTGAGATTGTTTTAGGTTTGATGTTGGCTATAAGCTTGCTGTATATTGCTTTTACTGTGTTCAGGTATGTGCCTTGTATCCTTGATCTCTCCAAGACTTTAAACACAAATGGATGTTGGATTTTGTCAAATTCTTTTTCAGCATCTAAAGAGATGATTCTGTGGTTGTTCTCCTTCAGTTTGTTTAAATGGTAGATTACGTTGATGTATTTCTATATATTGAACCACCTTTTCATGCTTGGGATGAAACCAACTTGGTCACGGTGGATGATATCTTTTATGTGTTCTTGGATTTTGTTGGCAAGTATTTTATTAAGTATTTTTGCATCAATTTTTATAAGAGATACAGGTGTGCAGTTCTCTGTTTATGTTGGGTCTTTGTGAGGTTTAGGTATCAAGATGTGACTGTGGCTTCATAGAACGAGTTTGGTAATGTTCCTTCTTTTACTATTTCATGGAAATTTTGAAGAGAATTGGAGTTAGCTCTTTTTTAAGGTCTGATATAAATTTGTGCTGAAACTATCTGGCCCTGTGTTTTCTTTTCTGGAGCATAAACTTTTGATGAGTACTTCTACTTCCTTGTGTAATATAGGACTATTTAATCTATTCACTTGTTCTTGATTTAATTTAGATAAATGGAATATATCAAGAAAATTATCTATTTCCTTTAGATTTTCAAATTTTGTGGAATACAGGCTTTTGTAGTAAGAACTAGTGATTGTTTGGATTTCCTCAATGTCTTTTATTCTGTCCCCCTTTTTAATTTCTGATTTTGCTTATTTGGACAGTTTCCTTGGCCTTTTAGTTAGTTTGGCTAAAGGTTTGTCTATCTTGTTGATTTTCTCAAAGAACCATCTCTTGGTCTCATTGATTCTTTGAATTATTTTATTTGTTTCTAATTCATTGATTTCAGCTCTGAGTTTGAGTATTTTCAACTGTCTACTACTCTTGGGTGTGTGTGCTTCTTTTTTTTCTAGGATATGTATGAATGTCATTAAGTTGTTTGTATGATATGTCTCAAACTTCTTTCTGGAGGCACTTAGTGCTATGAACTTTCTTCTTAGCACTGCTTTCATTGTGTCCCATAATTTGGGTAGGTTGTGCCTTCATTTTCATTGAATTTTAAGAAGTCTAATTTATTTTTTCATTTCTTCCCTAACCAAGCTACCATTGATCAAAGAGTTGTTTAGTTTCCATGTGGTTGTAAGCTTTTTGTTATTTTTGTTATTTTTGAGGTCTAGTTTTAAGCCATGCTGGTCTGATAAGATACAAGGTGTTATTTAAATCTTCTTGTATCTGCTGAGTCTTGCTTTTTGCCCAACTATATGCTCAATTTTTGAGAAGGTTCTGTGAGATGCTTGTAAACAAGGTATACTCTTTTAGGTGAAAAGTTCTATAGACATCTATTAGGTCCATTTGATTTAAGACCTCTGTAGGTGTCATTATTTCCCTATTTAGCTTTTGTCTAGATGATCTGTCCCTTGGTGAGAGTGGAGTGTTGAAGTCTCCCACTATTAAGGTGTTGGGATTGATGGGTGATTTCAGCTTTAATAATGTTTTATTTACAAATGTAGATGCTCTTGTATTTGGGGTATAGATGTTCAGAATTGTTATGTCCTCCTGGTGAAATTTTACTTTGATGAAAATCTCTCATCTTTTTTGATTAATTTTGATTGAAAGTCTATTTTATTAGCTATTAAGATAGCTACCCCAGCTTGTTTTATGGATCCATTCGTTTGAAAAACATTTTCCAGCCATTTACTCTGAGGTAGTATTTATCTTTCTTGCAGAGGTGTGTTTCTTGGATGCAGCAGAATGTTGGATCCTTTTTCTACAACCATTCTGTTACTCTGTGTCTTTTTTTTCGAGAGTTGAGTCCATTAATGTTGATAGATAATAGTGACCAGTGAATGTTAGTTATATGTATTGTGGAATTGGTGGTGTTACTGTTTTTCTATGCTTGTTTTCTTTTCTTTTTTTTTTTTTGTTTTTGTTTTGAATTTATCTATATCCTGTGTTTTCTTGGGTATAGTTGATTTCATTGGATTGGAGTTCTCCTTCTATTATCTTCTGTAGGGCTGGGTTGCTGTGTAGATATTGTTTAAGTTTTGTTTTGTCATGAAATATTTTGTTTCCTCCATCTATGTTGGTTGAATGCTTTACTGGGTATAGTAGTCTGGGTTGGCATCTGTGGTTTCTTAGAATCTGCAAGACATCTGCCCAGCCCTTCTGGCTTACATAGTTTCTGTTGAGAGTTCTGTTATTCTGATAGGTCTACCTTCATATATTACTTGGCCTTTTTGCCATTCTGCTTTCAATATTTTTTTCTTTATTCTGTAGATTTATTTTGACTATTATGTTACATGAGGAGTTTCTTTTCTGATCTAGTGTATTTGGTGTTCTGTTGGCCTCTTGTATGTTTATGGACAGCTCTTTCTTTATGTTGGGGAAATTTTCTTCTATGATTTTCTTGAAAATATTTTCTGGACCTTGGATCCCAGAATCTTCTTTTTCATCTATTCCTATTATTCTTAGATTTCATTTTTTTTTTTTTTTTTTTTTTTCT
>NW_026585690.1:5005002-5048100 GCF_907164565.1 Psammomys obesus
TTTTTTTTTTTTTTTGCTGTTTGAATGTTTCTTTTTCTTTTTTTTTTATTTTTCTTTTTAGTTACATTTTGTTAACTCTGTGTCCCAGCTGTATCTCGCTCCCTCATTCCCTCCCCAACCCCACACTCCCTCCCTGGTCTCCTCCCTGCCCCTTTCCAAGTCCACTGATAGGGGAGGACCTCCTCCCCTTTCATCTGACCCTGTTTTATCAGGTATCTTCAGGGCTGGCTGCAAAGTCCTCCTCTGTGGCCTAACAGACTGCTCCTCCCCTGGGGGGGGTCAAACAGCCTGCCCTTGAGATCCTGTTAGAAATAGTCCTTGTTCCTTTTACTTTGGAAAACTACTTGGTGACTGAGCTACCACGGGCCACATCCGAGCAGAAGTTCTAGGTTATATCCATAGATGGTCCTTGGTTGAGTGTCAGTCTCAGAAAAGACCCTGTGCCCAGATATATTTGGTCCTTGTAGAGCTCCTATCCTTTCCATATCATACTAACTTCCCTTCTTCCCTTCTTTCATATCATTCCCTGCACTCTGCCGAGGGTTTGGTTATGAGTCTTAGTGTCTGCTTTGAAACACTGCTAGGTAGTCTTTCAGATGCCTTTTGTGGTAGACTCCTGTCATAAGTTCAATGCACATCCCATTTGTCTTTCTAAATGAGGATTAATCACCTTCGCCTGTGTCCACTTTCTTGATTATCTTCTTTAGGTGTGTAGATTTCATTATGTTTATCATATCTTGTAGGTCTATATAAGCGAGTATATACCAAGTTTGTCTTTCTCCTTCTGGGATACTTCACTCAGAATGATCTTTTCTAGATCCCACCACTTGCCTGCAAGTTTCATGATTTCCTCCTTTTTGATTGCTGAGTAAGTAGTATTCCATTGTGTAAAAATACCACAATTTCTGTATCCATTCCTCTGTTGATGGACATCTGGGTTGTTTCCAAGTTCTGGCTATTACAAATAAAGCTGCTACGAACATGGTTGAACAAATGTCCTTGTTGTGTACTTGAGCAAATTTTGGGTATATACCTAGGAGTGGTATAGCTGGGTCTTGAGGTAGCACTACTCCTAGTTGTCTGAGAAAGCGCCAGAGTGACTTCCAAAGTGGTTGAACCAGTTTACATTCCCACCAGCAATGGAGGAGGGTTCCCTTTTCTCCACAACCTCTCCAGCATGTGCTATCACTTGAGTTTTTCATCTTGGCCATTCTGATGGGTGTAAGGTGAAATCTCAGGGTCGTTTTGATTTGAATTTCCCTAATGGCTAATGAGGTTGAGCATTTCTTTAAGTGTTTCTCTGCCATTCGATGTTCCTCTTTCGAGAATTCTCTGTTTAGCTCTGTTCCCCATTTTTTAATTGGATTACTTGGTTTGTTGCTTTTCTGCTTCTTTAGTTCTTTATATATATATATATATACTGGATATTAGCCCTCTGTCAGATAAAGGGTTGGTGAAGATTCTTTCCCAATCTGTAGGCTGTCTATTTGTTTTGATGACAGTGTCTTTTGCTTTACAGAAGCTTTTCAGTTTCATGAGGTCCCATTTATTGATTGTTGCTCTTAGAGCCTGTGCTATTGGTGTTCTGTTCAGGAAGTTGTCTCCTGTGCCAATGAGTTCTAGGCTGTTTCCCACTTTTTTTTCCAACTGATTTAGAGTATCTGGTTTTATGTTGAGGTCCTTGATCCACTTGGACTTTAGTTTTGTGCAGGGTGATAAATATGGATCTATTTTCATTTTTCTGCATGTAGACATCCAGTTGGTCCAGCACCATTTGTTGAAGATGCTGTCTTTTTTCCATTGAATGGATTTGGCTTCTTTGTCACATATTGAGTATTCATAGGTGTATGGGTTTATTTCTGGGTCTTCTATGCGATTCCTTTGATCCTCCTTTCTGTTTCTATGCCAATACCATACAGTTTTTATTACTGTTGCCCTGTAGTACAGCTTGAGATCAGGAATGGAGATACCTCCAGATGATCTGTTGTTGTACAGGATCGTTTTGGAGATTCTGGGTGTTTTGTTTCTCCATATGAAGCTGAGAATCTTTTTTTCAAGGTCTGTAAAGAATTGAGTTGGTATTTTGATGGGAATTGCATTGAATCTGTAGATTGCTTTTGGCAGGATGGCCATTTTCACAATGTTAATCCTACCAATCCATGAGCATGGGAGATCTTTCCATCTTCTGAGATCTTCAATTTCTTTCTTCAAAGACTTGAAGTTTTTCTCAAACAGGTCTTTCACTTGCTTGGTTAGAGTCACACCAAGGTACTTTATGTTATTAGTGGCTATTATGAAGGGTGTTGTTTCCCTAATTTCTTTCTCAGCCTTTTTGTCTTTGGTATACAGGAGGGCTTCTGATTTTTTTTGAGTTGATTTTGTATCCTGCCACTTTGCTGAAGGTGTTTATCAGCTGAAGAAGTTCTCTGGTTGAATCTTTGGGGTCACTCATGTATACTATCATATCATCTGCAAATAGTGACACTTTGACCTCTTCCTTTCCGATTTGTATCCCCTTGATCTCCTTTAGTTGTCTTATTGCTCTGGCTAGGACTTCAAGTACAATGTTAAAGAGATATGGAGAGAGTGGGCAGCCTTGTCTTGTCCCTGATTTCAGTGGGATTGATTTAAGTTTCTCTCCATTGAGTTTGATGTTGGCTATAGGCTTGCTGTATATTGCCTTTACTATCTTTAGGTATGTGCCTTGTATCCCTGATCTCTCCAAGACTTTAAACATAAATGGGTGTTGGACTTTGTCAAATGCTTTTTCAGCATCTAAGGAGATGATCATGTGGTTTTTCTCCTTCATTTTGTTTATGTGGTGGATTACATTGATGGATTTACGTATGATGAACCACCCTTGCATTCCTGGGATGAAGCCTACTTGGTCATGGTGGATGATATCTTTGATGTGTTCTTGGATTCAGTTTGCAAGTATTTTATTGAGTATTTTTGCATCAATGTTCATAAGAGAGATAGGTCTGAAGTTCTCTTTTTTGGTTGGATCTTTGTGTGGTTTAGGTATCGAAGTGACTATGGCTTCATAGAATGAGTTTGGTAGTGTTCCTTCTGTTTCTATTTTATGGAATAGTTTGAGGAGAATTGGTGTTAGTACTTCTTTGAAGGTCTTGTAGAATTCTGCGCTGAAGCCATCTGGTCCAGGGCTTTTTTTGGAGGGGAGACTGTGAATGACTGCTTCAATTTCCTTGGGAGATATAGGACTATTCAGTCTTTCTACCTGATCTTGACTTAATTTTGGTAGATGGAATCTGTCAAGAAAGTTATCCATTTCATTTAGATTTTCAAATTTTGTGCCATATAGGCTTTTGTAGTATGACCTAATAATCGTTTGTATTTCCTCAGTGTCTGTAGTTATGTCCCCATTTTCCTTTCCGATTTTGCTGATTTGTATGGTTTCTCTCTGCTTTTTAGTTAGTTTGGCTAAGGGTTTGTCTATCTTGTTGATTTTCTCAAAGAACCAGCTTTTTGTTTCATTGATTCTTTGGATAATTTTATTTGTTTCTAATTGATTGATTTCTGCCCTTAGTTTGATTATTTCCAGCCGTCTGCTCCTCTTGGGTGTATCTGCTTCTTTTTTTTCTAGGGTTTTCAGTTGGGCCATTAAGTTGTTTGTATGTGATGTTACAGATTTCTTCTTGTAGGCACTTAGTGCTATAAATTTTCCTCTGAGCACTGCTTTCAATGTGTCCCATAAATTTGGGTATGTTGTGCCTTCATTTTCATTGAATTCTAGAAAGTCTTTAATTTCTTTCTTTATTTCTTCCTTGACCCAGCTGTCATTGAGTAGTAAGTTGTTCAGTTTCCATGTACGTGTCGGCTTTTTGTTGTTTCTGTTGTTGTTGATGTCCAGCTTTAGTCCATGGTGGTCAGATAGTATACAAGGGATTATTTCAATCCTTTTGTATCTGTTAAGGCTTGCTTTGTGAACAACTATATGGTCTATTTTGGAGAAGGTTCCATGTGGTGCTGAAAAGAAGGTGTACTCTTTTGAGTTTGGGTGAAAAGATCTGTAGACATCTATTAGGTCCATTTGATTTAGGGATTCTGTGAGTGCTTTTATTTCCCTATTTGGTGTCTGTCTGGTTTATCTGTCCCTTGATGAGAGTGGAGTGTTGAAGTCTCCCACTATTAAGGTATTAGGATCAATGTATGATTTAAACTTTAATATTGTTTCATTTACGAATGTAGGTGCTCTTGTATTTGGGGCATAGATATTCAAAATTATGATGTCCTCTTGGTGGATTTTTCCTTTGATGAGAATATAGTGGCCCTCTTTATCTTTTTTGATTAACTTCAGATGAAAGTCTATTTTATTAGATATTAGGATGGCTACTCCAGCTTGTTTTCTGGAACCATTTGCTTGAAAAACATTTTTCAGCCCTTTACTCTGAGGTAGTGTTTATCTTTGTTGCATAGGTGTGTTTCTTGGATGTAACAGAATGTTGGGTCCTGTTTCTGTAACCATTCTGTTAGCCTGTGTCTTTTTATTGGTGAGTTGAGTCCATTAATATTGATAGATAATATTGACCAATGCATGTTAGTTCCTTTTGTAATGGAGTCGATGATCTTACCTTGTTTCATTGCTTGTTTTCTTTTCATTTTTGTTGGGATATTATCTGTATGCCCTGTTTTCTTGGGTGAATTCGTTTTCGTTGGATTGGAGTTTTCCTTCTAGTATCTTCTGTAGGGTTGGTTTGCTGTATAGATATTGCATAATTTTAGTTTTGTCATGGAATATTTTGTTTTCTCCATCTATGTTGATTGAAAGCTTTGCAGGGTATAGTAGTCTGGGTTGACATTTGTGATCTCTTAGAGTCTCCATGATGCTTGCCCAGGCCCTTCTGGCTTTCATAGTTTCTGATGAGAAGTCTGATGTGATTCTGATAGGTCTACCTTCATATGTTACTTGGCCTTTTTCCCTTGCTGCTTTTAATATCTTTTCTTTGTTCTGTAGATTTAGTGTTTTGACTATGATGTGACGTGATGTGTTTCTTTTCTGGTCTAGTCTATTTGGTGTTTGTAGGCCTCTTGTATATTTATGGACATCTCTTTCTTTAAGTTGGGAAAATTTTCTTCTATGATTTTCTTGAAAATATTTTCTGGACCTTGGAGCCTGGAGTCTTCTTTTTCATCAATTCCTATTATTCTTAGATTTTGTCTTTTCATAGCATCCTTGATTTCTTGGATATTTTGTGATTGGAACTTTTCTGATTTTACTTTTTCTTTGAGAGAAGTATCAATTTCTGCAAGTGTGTCTTCAGCTCCAGAGATTCTCTCTTCCATCTCTTGTATTCTGTTGGTGATGCTTACTTTTGTGGTTCCTGATCTTTTCTCCAAGTTCTCCAGCTCAAGAGTTTTCTCATTTTGTGTTTTCTTTATTGATTCTAATTCTGTTTTCATGCCTTGCACCATTTCTTTTATGTGTTTGAATTTGGATTCCTGTCTCTCTACGATGGACTCTATTTCTTTGTTCATTTCCTTTTTGTATGCCACTAATTTCTTCTCTCCTTGTGCCTCTATTTGTTTGGCTATGTTTGCCTGTGTTTCTTTAAGGGTTTTGTCTATTTCTTCTTTCTTTACCTCCAATTGACTGGCCAACTCTTTGAAAGATTTGTTCATTTCCTCCTTATGAGCCTCAAATAATTGAGCAAGCATGGCTTTAAGGTCATTTTCCTGTGCTTCTGATGAATTGGAGTATCCATCGATTTGGGGGTTTGCTGGTGAAGTCATGATGTCCTGATTTATGTTGGAAGCGTTCTTTCGCCTACCCCTGGCCATTGGCTTATCTGAGACCTTCCCTGTTTGTTTTTGGATTCTGCCAATCAGACTGGTACTGTCTCTCTCTCGAGTCTGGAGAATTCTTCAGGAAGTTGAGAGAGGTCCCGTGTCCTTAGCGTGTGCTGAGGACTAGCTGTACCTGTGGGAGGAAAGTACGCAGGCGCAAACAGAGGCAAATGCAAGCGTGCATGCGTGTGTATATGTATGTGTGTGTGTAAGTGGGTGTGGGCGTGTGTCTCGAGGGACAGAGTGATGGCTAATGTTGAACCCTTGAGTGTGTGGGAGGGGCTCTGCAATGTATATGTTGCAGGCGCTAGTGATGATCGCAGCGCAATTTCTGGCATTAACTGCCTTAACTCCTCAATTAGACCCACAGAGCAGGAACTTCAATGTTCCAAGTGCCCCTCTGTTTCCCAAAGTGGGTATATGGGTGGGAGGGGGTTCGATGCCTGGCTTCTGTTTTAGAAGGACCCAGGATCAGTGGAGCTGCAGATTCTCAAGGGTGCACTCACTTACAGGCAGGTCACTTGGCAGAGATCGGGGTATCTGGGCTCTCTGCTCTCTGGTTTGGCCCTGCTTCTTTGATGTGCTCCGCCAGTTCCGTGCTGTTGTCACTGCCAGGTTATGAGGTCTTGCTGCAGCTGGAGATTTCAGGGTGGTTACGTCAGTAGGAATCGGGGTAACCAGCCTTTCTGTTCTCTGGTTTGGCCCTGGTTAGTCTTAAACTGGAGGGCTGATGTGCCCCGCCAGCTCAGTGCTGCTCCGCCGCCAGGTTAGAAAGTCCCGCTGTAACTGGAGACTGGGTTGCTAGTCCAGATGCTTTCTGGGAAGTCCTGGGGTCTCTTTACTGTGCTCTCCAAGCTTCGGAGGCCCAGCGCCTGGTGTGTCTAGCTTGTATGGCGTTTCTGTCTGGTTTTGGTGAGTATATAGCGTATTCTCTGTCACTGTGGGATTGGGCGGGCCGTACCGTCAGTGATAGCGCTCCTGCGGAGCTAGTATGGCGTCTAGCAGACTTGGGCCCTGGGAGGATGGTGCAGCCGCCATGCGAATCTGGGGCTCCAAGACACAGTACTGCTGGCCTTTGCCGATAAAGGGCTTGGGGCTCCGCCTCAGTGGCTGCAGGCCCCAGGCAGTTAGGTCTGTGCTGAGAAAGGCAAGTCTGCTGTGCGGAGAAGGAGGGAGGTCTGGGGAAGGGGACTGCCGAGAGATCAAAGGATCGTTTCTCACCTTCCCCAAACAAGTCCCTGGGTGACCCGAGACCAAGGTTTTCACCTCCTGCGATGTTCCCTGTTGTTTAGAAAGTCTCTCCGTTGTTTCCCTGGCTTCAGAAGTTCTTCCACTCATCAACTCAGAACTTTATCTCTTCCACAGCTCGGAAACTGTGTGTGCTAGTCGCCATCTTGGCTCCGCCCCCAGATTTCATCTTTTCATGGTGTACTTCATTTCTTAGATGTTTTGTGTTTGGAATTTTTCCGATTTTATTTTTTCTTTGAGAGATGTATCAATTTCTGTAAGTGGATCTTCAGTGCCTGAGATTCTTTCTTCCATCTCTTGTATTCTATTGGTGAGGCTTAACTTTATGGTTCCTGATCTTTTCTCTAAGTTCCCCAGCTTCAGGGTTTTCTCTGTTTGTGTTTTCTTTATTGATTCTAATTTTGTTTTCATGTCTTGCACCATTTCCTTCATCTGTTTGAATGTGGATTCCTGTCTTTCCATAATAGCCTCTATTTTTTGTTGTTGTTGTTCATTTTCTCTCTGTATGCCTCTAATTGTGCCTTTATTTCTTTGGCTGTATTTGCTTGTATTTCTCTGAGAGCTTTGGTCATTTCCTCTTTATGTGCCTCTAATAATTGGATAAGCATAGATTTGAGATCATTTTTCTGTTTCTGATTAATTAGAGTATACATTGTTTTTTGGGGTTGCTGATAAAGCCATGAAGTCCTGATTTTTGTTGAATGTGTTCTTATGCCAACCTCTAGTCATCTGCTTGGTCATAAACTTTGCTGCTTATTCCTGGAGTCTGTACTTCTGACTGAGTCCCTTTTGTTCTGGTGTCTGGAGTATTCCTCAGGAAGATGAGAGAGGACTACTGATTCGAGAGTGGATGCTGGTGTTTCATCTGTAGCTAAGGGAGGAATGTCGCAGGCACATGTGTGCAAGTGTGGGAGTATGTGTGGAAGTGTGCTTTGAAGGACAGGGTGCTAGAGCATGCAGATACCTGGAAGGGTGGTAGGAGGGGGTACTGGCAGTGATTGGGGTGCAATTTGCATCTGCAGGTGCCCTGAATACCTCAGTGGCCTACAGGCCTGTTGTACTGTCCTCCTGGTATTCAGATCTGTCTGGGCTCCAGGAATTATTTGCCTGGACTTTACTGATAGACCCACAGAACAGGGCCTTCAATGTTGAGAATGCTGTATCAAGGATCCTCATGTTGCCCACAGTGGGAGTGTGGGTGGGAGGGATGCAATTTCTGTCTGCTAGCATAGAGGGACCCTGGATTTGGGGCTCTTCGTGCACTCACTTGATGATGCCCTCCATTCCTCACAGACCTAATCAGAAAGCACAGGGGATCCCCCTGTTCTCTACTCTCAAATTTGGGCACAGGGGTAAATGAGAGTGTAGGAGATGCATCAGCTCAGTGGTATCCACTGTTTGCCTGCTGGGTAGGGAGACCTGTACTCAGGGCAGCTGCCGCTGCCATCTCAGTCACCTAGCATGGATATTCCTGCTTGAGCTAGCCACCACTCACTGCAGTAGTACATCCTGTACTGCCGCTGCCTCTCCTGTCTCAGTCACCAAGCAAGGAAGTTCATGCTTGGGGCAACCACTGCCAACTCAGCAGGGAGTTGGCAGTGAGGCCTGTGCTTTGGGTAAGGGGAAGCAGGGGGGTTGAATAATCCCCATTCTCAGGCCCTGGAGACCTCCATGGGTGACCTGGAGCCACAGTGTTTTATCTCACAGGTTGTCCCATCTCACCTGGGAAGCCTCAATGTCGATGTTCTGGCTTCAGCTGACTCTCCACTCTTCCATTTTAGAGTTTCAGATCCTGTGCCCCTCACATACTATGCACCCTGCTCACTGCAATCTTGGTCTCCCAGGTAGAGGGTTTTGTGTCTGAGTTAGCGTCCAGGTTCTCTTTCTGTAGCCTGCAAAGTACCTTTTCACGTCAAAGACATAAGAACATAGAGTTGAAGGTTCTAGTTTTTAGTACAATTATTTTTCTTGTTTCAAAAGATAATCTTTACAAAGGTTAAGCAGAAAGCAAATGTGTCAGAAATAGGAGATGAGATTTGTGTATTAAAACAAGATATAGTTGTGAATGTATTATGCTGAGCACATGTGCACAAATATCATGATTGGAAACTGTAAGAGATGAAGAAAAAGCTCCAAAATGTTAAAAATAGTTAAAAATTAAGTTACAAAAGTAAATATCAGTCTCTCATTTGCCAATACAGATGATCTATGTGGCACGGAATGCAAAGGATGTGGCTGTTTCTTACTATTATTTCTACCAAATGGCAAAATTGCACCCAGACCCTGGCACCTGGGAAGAGTTCCTTGATAAATTCATGGCTGGGCAAGGTGTGTCCAACTGTTTCTTTAATTATTATTTAAAAATTAGTATGTTTTTTATAATCTAAATCTTCTGTTTATTATAAAATTAGTATTTGCCAAGCAATCTAGTAATACATTGGGAAGACTAAAGAAAAATGAAACATGCCTTTATTTTTCTTTGACAGGATTTTTGGATAATTTGTGCTATACGTAGGCTCTAGTTCTAGGTTCCTTCATTTTATTAATGATGAATAGCTGTTTTTGGTTTATTTAAATGTTTTCAAATCTCAATGTCTATGTTGTAGTATTTCAATTTTGTGCCTATTCTTTGGATTCTCCTCTTTAGTATTCAAAACTCTTGAGGGACTGTTCCTACAGACTCTGTTTTTTTATTTATATAATTTATTTATTTGGTTATTCCAATTTATTCACTTTGTATCCCAGCTGTACCCCTCCCTCGTATCCTCCCAGTCCCATCCATCTTCCCTCTGCTCTTTCCCATACTTTTTCCCTAGTCCACTGTTAGGGGAGGGACCTCCTTTCCTTCTATCTGACTTTAGCTTATCAGGTCTCATCAGGACTGGATGCATCCTCTTCCTCTGTGGCTTGGTAAGGTTGCTCCCCCCAGGGGGAGGTGATCAAAGAGCTAACCACTGAGTTAATGTCAGAGATAGATCCAAATCCCCTTACTAGAGAACCCTCTTGGAAACTGAGCAGCCTATGGCCATCCTCTGTTCAGGGGTTTAGATCCTCTCCATGCATGGTCGTTGGTTGGTACATCAATCTCTGCAGGCTCCCTGGGCCCAGTATCGTTGGTTTTGTTGGTCTCCTTGTGGAGTTTCTGTTCCCTCCAGGTCTTTCTATATCCTCTGTTCTTTTATGAACAAACAAGTCTCTTCTTCGTCATGAAGCAACTATAGAAAAAAATCTTGAGACACGTTCCCATAATAAACCCCTCTTAGAAGGAAATGTGTATAGGGGGCAGCTAGCATAGACTTAACAACTGCCACTGCTTGAGCTGTTATATATTTCTGCTCTCAATCTCATCAGCATGTCAAAGCCTGAATGCTTCCCAGGAAACCCACACACTACTCTTTCACAGTCCTTTTGCCACTTCTTCTTTTTGTCATCTTATTTATTCACTATTCTCTCTCTTGTGAATTTACATACTACTTACTACTTGCAACACTCAGACTCGTAGCTTCATTTTTTTGTGGTCTTAGTTGTAATTACCAAATGTTATATTAGTTTTCAAGAGTTCCAATAACAAAATATCACAATGAGTGGATTAGATGACAGAAATTTATTTTTCACATTTGTAGGATTTACAAATCCAAGGAAAGTGCTATGATTCATCTACAGTCTTCTTCCATAAACTGTGAGGGCCTACCTTCCTGTTCTCTCCATGATCTTCCATCTTGGTGTATCCATTCTACTGCTGTTGCCTGCAAGTGAACATGGCATAGTCAAGAACTAATTTTATTTACTGTAGGGATCTTTTCTTTAAGTACAATTTCATTGTCAGGTATGTAGTGTAGACATTTCAGCAGATAGATTTTGAGACAACATGAGTCACCTTGTAACAGAATTACTTTTCTTTCTTAAAACAGATTTCAATTTCTGTGAGAAAGTGGTTATCTTATATGCTATCATTCTTATGACCCCCTTTTCTTCAACTACAGAAATCTATGTATATGGGCAGATAATCAGGACTTAAAGAGACATTTAGCTATTTTCTTCTTCATGTAAATAATTTTAATTTTACATTTTGTATTTAACTGTAGTGAGTTTTGGTCCCTGGTATGATCATGTGAAGGGCTGGTGGGAGAAAAGAAAAGATTACCGTATCCTTTATCTATTTTATGAAGATATGAAAGAAGTAAGTAGACATTTCAATTTATTTTTTAAGAAACCTAAGATTTAAATTATTTCTTTTGCTCTTTTTTCTTCATAGTTTTTAAACATAGATAATTTACTTTTAACTCTAATTTTGGAATACTGCATAAATTAATTCAACTCCATCACCTTGGTACTGCTATCCAATCAAAGACAATAAATATCTTTGAAATAAAAATCTGTGTGTTTGCACTCATGCTTTCAAAAAGCTTACTTGCTTCTGAAATATAAAATTATCAAAATACTTACTAAATTCTGGCCTTAATTAAGCCCCTTCTAGCCACACAGGCTCTTCTTGTGTCACTTTTCTTTTTCTCACTGAATCTAAATTAAAAAACAAAACTCTTCAGTTTTGTTCCAATTAACACTACTTTACTAGTGAAGTACATTCCAACTAAAGTCCATGAGCCATGCTGTCATTCAAAACCGCTGTCTAGCAGGGAAAAACTATAATTATAGTTATTAAGGCTTAGTCTGCTCTGAGTTTGGTAGGTCTGACTCAACTTAATCTTGTTTTTTAGAATTCTATCAATCTTTTAAGATGGATAAATAATTCTTTGGCTTGAGAAATTTGTTATACTTTTCTTCAGGAATCATCTCATTGTTCTGTATGTTCCTTAATCAATTCTATAGCTGCTCCTGTGAGACCAACTTTATACTTAGCACAACGATTACATTACATTGTGCCCAAATTATGGGCCTGTAGGAAATGAAAAGTGGGTAATATGGGTCTTTAAGAATTCATATGTTAATTTAGAGAAAACGCCCTTACCTCGTTTGTCATGAGGTTTTCAAGTAAATGAGGTTCAGTCCCCTCAGATATGGTGGACATTTTACATTGTTGGTAAAGAAGGTGCAGAATTTCGCTAGCATTAAAGACTTTCTGTCACATTAGATCGACATTAGACATTTTCATTCTAAAAATGATTATTTCACCCTTCTCCACCATGATTCCACCTGATTTGTATATGAAAGACTTGGCACAACTTTCTTATTTTACTTCTTCATATTCTTAAAAAATATATGTAGGTACTAGAGTTCATAGACTATTTTTTACTGCTAGAAAATTCTTTAGAAGTATAATCTATACTTAATGTAGTATTTTTAAAACAAAGTGGTTGAAGATATTAGTTATATAAAATAGTGATTTGTCTTATTACTATTAATCCTCAAGTTCATTATATTTTTGTATAGTAATACTGAGAAATTTTTACATTTTCTTCCTATCTATTTATTATAATTTATTCATTTTGTAACCCAGCTGTAGCCCCTCTTTATCTCCTCCAAGTCCCACCCACCCTCTTTTTTCTCCCCTTATCCCCCTTCCCTAGTCCACTGATAGGGGACAACCTCATCTGCTTCTATCTGACCCTAGCCTATCAGGTCTCACTAGGGTTGGCTGCATCTTCTTCCTCTGTGGTCTCGCAAAGCTTCCTCCCGACCCCATAGAGAGGTGATCAAAGAGCCTGCCACTGAGTTCATGTCAGAGACAGCCCCTGGTCCCCTTACTACTTGGAAATTTCCCACTTGGAAATTGAGCGGCCTATGGGCTTAATCTGAGGAGGTGATCTAGGTCCTTTTCATGCATGGTCCTTGGTTGGAGTATTGGTCTCTGTAGGTTCCCCTGGGCCCAGGTATTTTGCCTCTGTTGGTCTTCTTATGGATCACCTGTCCACTCAAAGTCTTTCTATCTCCCCCTTCTTCTATAAGGTTCCCTGCATTCTGCCCAGACTTTGACTATGAGTCTCAGCATCTGCTTCAATAAACTGCTGGGTAGAGTCTTTCAGAATCACTTTCTTCCCCCACCCCCTTGGAAGGCTCTTGTCCTGTTCCCTGCCTTTTCCTCCTTCTGATGTCTATCCTGTTTACCCTTCTGAATGAGGTTTCAGCCTCTTCTCTAAAGAATTAACCCAATCAGTTTTTTTTTTAATTTCATGAATTAAATTCTATTCTTGCTCTTAGCACATGGTTGGTATCTTGATTGACTACGGAAATCATTTTGCTTTCCCAAATAATAGCATAAAACTCCAAAGTAGCTTTACAACTAGTTAAGCTTAAACAGACCCTTATTAAGTGCGTTCATTTCTTTGTGACTAAATCTAACTGAATTGATTCATTTCTCCCCTTAACATTTCAGGATCCAAAGAGTGAAATTAAAAAAATATTAAAGTTTCTAGAGAAAGACATACCAGAAGAAACTGTAAATAAAATCCTCTACCATAGTTCTTTCGATGTGATGAAGGAGAATCCTAATGCAAATTACACCACTATGAAGAAAGAGGAGATGGACCATTCTGTGTCTCCTTTTATGAGAAAGGGTGAGAAAAGTGAAAACTCATTTTTGTATTTTGGTCACAGTGTGGAAGGTATGAATAATAACAGTAATGTTTAAGTGTAAGAAATTAAAAGCAATTAATTATGCTTAAGAAAAAAAACCCCTAAAAAGTAGAGAAAGCAAAATCTTTATAAAATATTGTATACTATTTTGTATTATTTCTTAAGATGTAATGAGAGATTTATGATGAGAAGTGTTTCCTTGGTGCCCTGTGTACCAATAAGTATGAATCTTGATACCACTGCTGTATTCAAGAATGCCCTTATTTGTCTGAGTTATCTAAACATGGTTCATGTTCTTTAAATTAAAATGACTGTTTTGCAAATGTAGTTTAAATTATACTGAATGAAGCTAATTGATGAGTGAAAGTGTTAACTTTGAAATTTTATAATTTTGTTATCATTCTGTCCTCAGTATTGAATTCAACATCACTATCTTGTATAAAGTAGATATGCATGAATTATGTATTGAATTGTGTGTATATGTTCACATGTATCTTTGTGTATGAGTAGAAGACAAAAATAGATAGCTTGTGCATAACTTGGTAGATGATAGATGACAGACAGACAAATGGATAGATGAGCGATAGATGAAGATAGTTAATATATGGGTAGATAACAGATAAGTGGATGATAGATAACATGGCATATGTACTAACCAACTTTTCTCTAAAACCCCAGGACCCCGAGGAGTTGGTAATTTAATCACAAGGTTTCTTCTTTTATCTAAACAGTGTACTGATAGGTAATGGTTATTGTGACACCGATTGTTTTTCCTAGCTGCATCTCCTTGTGTTTTCTCTCTCTCTCTCTCTCTCTCTCTCTCTCTCTCTCTCTCTCTCTCCCTCTCAAGCCAAAACCAAAAGCAGGGCCCACACAGGTGACCTGCATGAGACCATGTTACAGATTATGAAAACTTGGCTTGTCTTTTAAACCTTCTTCTCAGAGGTTATGTACCTCAGACTGTCATCACTTACACTGTCCAAAACCTAAAAACCCACATCTGAAGTTTATGAGACAGAAAACAATCACGTAACAAAAGATGAACTGAAGTAGAATATATTTTTATTGTAGAGAAAAATTTATTAGCAGCAATAAAGTTTAGAAAAGTTTTTGAGATAAAGAAGATTTGTTGAGGGGCTATAAAGAAGCAATCAAGATTCATTATAATTTGAATTTTTATAAATTATAAACGATTTTTGTCAGGTAAAGAATTGAGTTATGGTCAAGTTTTACTTCAATATCTCAAAGTATGATTTTGTTTGTTTGTTTCTCTGGGATCAAGCATTTAGTGACACCTTTGATTGTTACACTTAGGAAATAGTTATTGGTGTCTAGATGACCTAAAATATAACTGGAAGCCTTGCTTTTAAAATACCCAAGAATTTTCTGTATCAAATGGCTCTATTTGACATTAAAAACTAGTTTTCTAATTGTGTTTCTCATATTACTAAGGATTATCCTGTGAAAACTATAATTTAACGAAATTATATTTTTATTCATGGTATGTCTAATTTCATTCCATAAGGATTTTTGATATTTTAAGTATATATAAATCCCAGCAAGTACAGTAAGCAAATATATATAATTACATTTACCCCCAGTAATATCAAATATGTCTTGATAATAAAACTTTTCTCATAAGACATCATTTCACCCTGTTAATTAAAGCTTTAAAATTATTGAGAACTTAGGATTTTCTTTTTTTTTTTTTTCATATAAGATACTTGTAAAATCTACAGAAATTGGAAGGCTAAGAAAGTTTAGGTCTACAATTAGATATGGTTGGAAGTTGAAGATTATATTTATGATGCATATCAAAGTTAAAAAGCATACATAAACATTCAAATTGATAACTCAGATTTGTATTAGATGAATATTTAATAGTATTCCAAAATTTTTCCATTGTGTTTTACAGGCATTTCTGGTGACTGGAAGAATCAGTTCACTGTAGCCCAGTATGAGAAATTTGAAGAAGATTATGTGAAGAAAATGAAAGGTTCAACACTTAAGTTCAGATCAGAGATCTAAGGAATATTTGTTTCTTCTCAATCCCGTTTGGCTGGCACTAAAATTAGAGAAAAAAGCACATTCATGGTTCAGTGAAATAAAATTTGGTATATGAGTTTTCTATATTTACTGACTCATGATTTACAAACCTAAAAACAGCAGGTAATAATTTGCTTCTAAATCTCTTCCTTGCAGTAATAGGTTCACACAGTAGTGTCCTCTTTACTTCCTGTTATGAAAAGGGCACAATTTTAAGAGCATTTATAACACAATATGGTCCTAGTTTCAGCTTTCTGTCCCTCTGTATATGGTCTTCATTTTCTCAGGACATAGGTTTCTGAATGATGTTTGTATCCATGATTAGATTACCCTTTAGAGAAAGATTTCATTTCATTAACTCTAATTCAACTTAATCTGCTGTTATTTTACATCTAAAAACACCATGTTTTTAACATTGACAAGTTATTCAAATTCATTATGTCAGAATATCCCATTTACCCCTATGGCTAGTTTAGGAATATTATATTATAAATGAATGAATCAATAGCACATAATTTATGAAATTCAAAGTAAAGATCTAATTATTTCTAATCTTCATGTCAGATATTGAAGGTATTGTGAAATTTATTTGCTGAAAATGTGAGGTTTGTTCAAAATTTTCCAAATCACTATTCTAATGTTGTGTCTAACGCTATTCTACATTATGCCTATTTGGTATCACTTCTGAGAGGAAATCTCTGTACAATAAATTAATTTCACTAATCTCTCTTCTTCATTTTTTTTTTTGCTTTTGTTGAGTATTACATTGAAGGATTAGATAACTGTCTGTATACTCAGAACTAAATAACAGTCTTTTATGTGCAATAGAGAATTTTTTTCCTTTTTTAAAATTTTTATTTATTTATAATTTATCACAGCTTAGTCACTTGGTATCCCAGCTGTAGTCCCTTCCCTCGTCTCCTCTTAGTCCCACCCTCCCTCTTCTACCCCTATTCCCCTTCCCTAGTCCACTAATAGGGAAGGTCCTCCTCCCCTCCTATCTGACACTAGCCCTATCAGGACTATATGAATCTTCTTTCTCTGTAGCCTAGTAAAGCCCATCACTCACAAATTCCAGGTTCTTCAGGCTTTCAACACAAATTTACTCTAAGAACTTTTCAGAGAGCTTCTTCAGGTTCCATCTGAATCATGGTATCTGTGCATGCTTAGTCATTCCAGAATGCCTCTTTCTATTTGTTCCATCCAAAGTCCACAAACCCTCAGCATATTCTAGATATGTCTCTCAGTGTAAACATTCAAACTCAATGCCATGATATGGTGAAAGTTCACCCTCTAATGAAGTTGGTAAGTAAGTATATTTTCACCCAAATAGTACTTGAATGTAGAGACCGTAGGGCCAATATTAATAGCAGAAATCTGCTTCTGATACTGTGATGCAAGGATTATAATAACTTTCTTACTGTTAGCAAAGTTAAGCAGGATGACAGATATCTTGAGAAACTCATAAAGCCAATATATAGGCAGAAAGACTACAAAATGTAAAATGTTAGCATTGTTTCTGTTATACTGGGCAATGAGTTCTCTTTTAAAAAGAATTATTTATTAGTTATTTATTATATATACCATGTTTTGCCAGCATATATGCATGCCAAAAGAGGACACCAGATCTCATTGTAGATGGTTGTGAGCCACCAGGTGGTTGCTGGAAACAGAACTCAGGACCTTTGGTAAAACTGCCAGTGCTCTTAACATCTTAACTATCTGTCTTAAGAAACCTCAAGGGGCATTAGTAACTCTGTAAGGTCCAGCAAAAGTTCCAGTCTCTTAGAATATAAGAATTTTTCTTTTCTTTTCAATTGATTTATTATTATTATTATTATTTATTCACTTTGTATTTTGGCTATAGCCCCCTTGCTCATTCCCTCTGGTCCCATCCTTCCTCCCTCTTCCTCCTGCTATGTCCCTCCCATAGTCCACTGATGGGGAGGCCCTCCTCCCCTTCCCTCTGACCCGAGGCTATTAGATCTCATCAGGATTGGCTGCATCTTCTTCCTCTGTGGCCTGGCAAGGCTGCCCCTACCCTTCATCAGGGAAGGTGATCAAATAGCCCTCCACTGAGTCCATGTCAGAGACAGCTCCTGATCTCCTTACCAGGGAACACACTTAGAAACTGAGCTGCCCATGGGCTACATCTGGGCAGTGGTCTAGGTCCTCTCCATTCATGGTCCTTGGTTGATTCATCAGTCTCTGCAGATTTTTTGGCTCCGATGATCTCCTTGTGGAACACCTGTTTCCTACAAGTCTTTCTATCTCCCTTTGCTTCCATAAGATTCCCTGCACTCTGCCCAAAGTTTGGGCATGAGTCTCAGCATCTGCTTCGATACCCTGCTGGGTAGATTCTTCTTTCAGAGGCCCTCTTTGGTAGGCTCCTGTCCTGTTCCCTGTCTTAATGTTTATACTGTTCCCCCATCTGAATGAGGAGTAAGCATTCCCTAGTAAGCATGTCCTCAACCACACAACAAGGACGTTTTCTCGACTGTGCTCATAGCAGCTTTATTCATAATAGCCAGAATCTGGAAACAACCCAGATGTCCCTCTGGAGGAATGGGCACAGAAATTGTGGTACATTTACACAATGGAATACTACTCAGCAATTGAAAACAAGGAAATCATGAGATTTGCAGGCAAAAGGAAAAGATCATCCTGAGTGAGTTAACCCAGAAGCAGAAAGACACACATGGTGTATACTCACTTATAAGTGGATATTAGCCATAAAATATTCAATAACTATACTAAATTTTATAGTCCTAAAGAAGCTAAACAAAAAGGAGGACCCTAGAGAAGTTGCTCAATCCTCATTCAGAAGGACAAACATTATAGGCCATGAGTTCTTAAAGTAGATCTGGCATTTTTTTTTTTTTTTTGGTAATAAGTAATAGTACATGCTGCGGTAGTCTGTACTGTAGTGACTCACAAGCCCCAAAAGACTTTTTCTACTGAATCACTCTGCCCAGTAGATAAACAACAACAACAAAAACCAAACAATGGCAATGGTATCCTGCCTGTGTTTACCAATGCCTATGGCATATGGCGTTTTATATAGAAAGCTAAGCAACCCAGAAGAATATTGGTGTTTTCTGTAGCAGAATTGTATTGACAGTTCACGAAGAGTGAGTAGTTAAAATGAAAAGCAGCATTGAAGAACAGATGTTCAGATAACATTTCCTATTCTCCGATCTTTAAATGACCACTTAGAACTTAGCTCCTTTCTTAAGCAGAATAATAGAGATGGAAAAGAATGCAATATAGATATCTCAATGAGATATCAGAAAGCCTGATTGCATGACTCTATTTGACACAATTTCCACTTTATGATACAGACATAATTTGTAACACTTTTTATTCTCCTATATGAAAAATAGCAAAACATCATTTTTCATTTATCAAAATATCAGTAATTGGGCTCTTACCAATTTCAGCTATATCATTTACTTATAATAAAACACATTTGAAAAATCTTCCAGGACTTCTGTAAGAGAGCAAGGCAGATAGAATCCAGCTGTAGAGAAAGAAGTCAGCCTTTTAAACCTGTGTTGGTAGCTGGGGAGCACAGACATCTTTGTACTTAAACTGGACACTCTACAGAAAATATTTTTAACCTTAGAATTTGGTGTTGAAAAAATAAATGTTTGGAACTGATGAATACACATGCAGGGCAATTGCTGTACTTCCAGACCTGTGTTTGGTTCCTAGCTTTCACACGGGGTACACCTCCCCCCCCTATAACTCCAGTCCTAGGTATCTGACAGCCTCTTCTGGCCTCCATGGACCTTAGGCTCACAGGTGGTATGCATACCTACATGCAGACATACACATACCATGATAATACAGACAAAATACATTAGAAACATTTTGTTCAGTACTATACTAGACAATATAACAGGATAGCTACCATTATCTCCACTCACAAAAGTGGATATAGATCACATCTTTAAACTACATATAGTTATATATCAGCTATATAATTATAAACTTTATATAGCTATAAACTTCTTGGTCAAGAATTCTGGTAGCCTCTCTGCCTCAAGATACAGAATTTCTAGAATGTGAAAAAAAAAAAAAAAACAACAACAGTCCACTCATACATACAGTCTTTTTCAGAATTGGACACAGAGGACCTAAAGGGAGTAAGGATTTGTCATCTTATTACAGACTACACCAGGTCTTCAAACTTATTCCCATTGCTGTGTCATAGATGTCTTTTCCCTTAGCTCTGGGAGAAATGGATGGCTGAGTGTTTAGAAATTGTATGGAATAAAACAAAGTATCCCTTCAAATTAGAAAATAATAATTAAACAAAATCTAATTTCAATGACTTCAGTATAGTCTGAGCCTATCTCCCCTTCCACAGGATGGCACATGCTGAATTTGTCCCATGATTATTTGGGGCTTCAGTGCATGACTTTTTGGTTAACTGAATCTGTACACAAACATTTGCTTGTGTGTGTTTATATCAGAAGGAAAGCCAGATGAAGTATTTTTCTCAGTAGTCCAAGCCTGCAGTTACTGTGGGTAGAATAGCAAACATGGGGGAGGGGGATACCTACTGGCATTCTGGAATGGTCCCAAACATTATTCATAGCGACTTATCTATTAATGTAAGGATGGAGATTTAACGTAAGTGGATTACAGTGATTGAGTTGCAAGAAAACACACAAAACAACTAAGTATAGTCTGTTCTGGTGGGAACAGCAAAATGCCTGTGCTGTGAAATTGAAACTTAATCTTTTAAGCCAGTGGAGGTAAATCATTTCCTTCTCCCATGGAACAAGGGTTGTTTACTTATTCTCAGTTACCTACACTTCTTTTCATCCTAAGACAACTATTTATCAGAAAACAAGACATTCTCCATCGTGGAACAGATGTTTCATCTATTAAAACGCTGTTATTTTGCATCAAATTCTAATGTTTTACAATGCTGTGTTTGAAGTATGGAATTCCAAATGATGCTTCAGACTTTCACGTTGGTAGCTTAGGATGTTATGTGGATGGCCAAAATACATTTGTCTACCATGCTTTTTATTATCTTAGATTTATACATAAGCTACTGAATTAAAATAAGAATTGGAAATCAAAAATATGTCACATGACTAAGATTTTTTTTGAGTTAAGTAACAAAAAAATTTCTGCAGTCCATAAACAAAATAAATGCATAACTGAAAATGATTTGTTATAGAAAATACTGTTTACCTCATGATCTAATAAAATGCTCAGTTAAAAATAAAAACACCTTTTTTTCCATTCTTTTTTTAATTAATTACACTTTATTCACTTTGTATCCCCCAATAAGCCCCTACCTCCTCCTCTCCTGATCCCACCTTCCCACCCCCTTCTTCACACATGCCCCTCCCCAAGTCCACTGATAGAGGAGGTCCTCCTGTCCTTCCTTCTGATCTTAGTCTATCAGATCTCATCAGGAGTGGCTGCCTTGTCATCTTCTGTGGCCTGGTAAGGCTGCTCCCCCCTCAGGGGGAGGTGATCAAAGAGCAGGCCAATCAGATTATGTCAGAGACAGTCCCTCTTCCCATTACTAGGTAACCCACTTGGACACTGAACTGCCATGTGCTACATCTGTGCAGGGGTTCTAGGTTATCTCCATGCATGGTACTTGGTTGGAGTATGAGTCTCTGGGAAGACCCCTGTGTTCAAATTTTAAGGCACTGTTTATTGTAGGGAATTTCATTAAAATGTAAATCCTACGTCTACATTGGAACCTGGTGTCCTGCATTTCAAAAATCTCAGAAGACACCAGTAGCACAAGTACTTGTACATAGACCAGATATGTCAGTTTACATTATAAATATAAATATAAAAAAGTATTAGAAACTAAATTAAAAATTAAGAATTGATGGGTAACTTCACCAAGTATAATAGAAACTGAATACCCACAATTCCAAGATGCTCAATGTAGCTGAAGTCAATATTTGCATGTGTGGGCATATTAACACATAAACATAGAAATAACCACAGTTGGGGGCATCTTGAGTCATTTCCTTAAGAGTTTTGACAAGAAGGCAAACTGAGTGCAGTACTTTCACTTTAAAAGTCAGAATGTCAGAAGACTAGCCCTAAAGAACAATGAGGTACAACTAAGGTGCTGATATTTTACTGTCAATGGAGAATTTTTAGCATATTTTTTCTGAAAAGCTACTTAATTCCCCAGATACATTGCCACTTCCTTTTAAAAACTTCTGTTGAAGACCTTTGTTCTTTTGTCAGAAAGCCAAAGGCGGCCCTGGCCAGTCTGTACTGTTACTCCCACAGGACAGCCTTTGTGTTTCAGTATACTCTGTGATAAAATCAAAGGTCACTTTACTCTGTGCTTTACACTTTACTCTTTACAAAGTACTGTACTCTGGTGTCTGAAGCTTAATATTTCTCACAGAGATTCTGACTATTACTCGTTCTGCTCCTTCTATTTCTCCACAGTTTAATAGGCTCTTTCTCCATAGTCTATTCAGCGTCTGTAGAGTCTGCTACAAAAAAAAATGAGCACCCCAGAAGATGTTCGGAGAAAAGATCTGACGATGATTCATGGCTATCCCATGGTCTATGCTTTTGCACTCAATTGGGAAAGGATTGAGGAGTTCCAGAGCAAACCAGATGACCTTGTGATAACTACTTACCCAAAATCAGGTAAATACTGCATCCCAAATAATGAAGTCTAACCTTACCTTTTTTTTTTGACTCAAGATTTTATTTTATTTATTTTTAAATTTATTTTTTTTATTAATTACTGTTTATTCACTTTGTATCCCAGCTGCAGCCCTCTTCCTCTTCCTCTCCCTATCCCAGTCTGTCTCCCTTTTCTCTTCCCAAGCCACTCCCCCAATCCAACTGCACCTGGCTTGTATAAATTTTTTTATTCATGCATATGATGGTATTTGTTTGTATGTGGGCGACATGTGCTGTGGGTGCCCAAAAAATTGAGATGAATCCAATCTCCAGTGCTGGCATGGGGTGGGGCACCTGTTAAAGTTCAGAGGGGGGAGAGGAAAGGGACACATGATGTTATTATATTGTAATCTTAAAAGCATCTATTTATTTAAAAAATCATGAAAAAATGTGTCATGTTTACATGTGTGAGCTTCTCAAAGAATAAGTCAGTAAATAAAAACAAACCATTAAAACAAGCTGCTCATTGCTTTTTTAAATGCTGGCTTTTGTTACAGGTACTACTTGGCTTAGTGAAATTGTAGACATGGTTCTAAATGATGGAAATGTTGAAAAATGTAAGCGAGATGTTATTACTTCTAAGGTTCCAATGTTGGAACTGAGTGTCCCTGGACAAAGTATATCAGGTAAACTTAAATCTCTTGCAAATTGTAATTTTGCAAGACTATTTTCACCTAACATATTCCTGTTTATAATTACACCTAAGAAAAAAGAGAAACAGAGCAAAAATGTGTGCATAATTATAAATTAAAAACTAACTCACTGAGTTGAGTTAGTTATAAAATTATTAGTAAAATATGCATTCTCTCATCAGGGAATATACAGAAACACTATAACATTAGAAAGCAAATCAACTGTACAAATACTTTAGAAATCAATCTGGTGCTTTCTCAGACAATTAGGAATAGTGCTTCCTTAAGATCCAGCTATACCAGTCCTAGGCATATATCCAAAATATGCTCAAGTATACAACAAGGACATTTGCTCAACCATGTTCAAAGCAGCTTTATTTGTAATAACTAGCATCTGGAAACAACCCAGATGTCCCTCTGGAGTAATGGATACAGGAATGGATTCCATTTACGCAATGGAATACTACTCAGCAATTAAAAACAAGGAATTCATGAAATTTGCAGGCAAATGGTGGGATCTAGAAAAGATCATCCTCGGTGAGGTATCCCAGGAGGAGAAAGACACACAGTATATACTCACTTGTAAGTGGATACTAGACCTATAAGATAGGATAAACATACCAAAATCTGTACACCTAAAGAAGCTAAACAAGAAGAAGGACCCGGGATAAAATGATCAACCCTCACTTAGAAAGAAAAATGGGATAGACATTGTAAATAGGAGAAAACAAGAAACAAGACAGAAGTCTACCATACAGGGCCTCTGAAAGACTCTACCTAGCAGTGTATCAAAGCAGATACTGAGACTCAGAACCAAACTTGGGGCAGAGTGTACAGAATCATATGAAAAAAGGGGGAGTTAGTATGACCTGGAGAAGATAGGAGCTCCACAAGTACCAAATATATCTGGGCACAGGGGTCTTTTCTGAGGCTGATTCTCTAACCAAGGACCAGGCATGGATATAACCTAGAACCCCTGGTCAGAGGTAGCCCATGGCAGCTCACCATCCAAGTGAATTTCCCTAGGAAGGGGAACAGAGACTGTCTCTGACATGACTCAAGTGGTGGGCTCTTTGACCTTCCCCACCCTGAGGGAAGAGCAGCCTTGCTAGGTCACAGAGGAGGACATTGCAGCCAGTCCTGATGAGACCTGATAAACTAGGGTCACATGGAAGGGGAGAAGGACCTCCCTCTCAATGGACTTAGAGAAGGGCAGGAAGGAGATGAGGGAAGGATGGTGGGATTTGAAGGGAATGAAGGAGGGGGCTATAGCTGAGAAACAAAGTAAATAAATATATAATATATAAGAAGCTAAACAATATAATTAATATAAAAATATAATAATATAAAAAGTAAAGAAAGCAAATAACTTATATCAGTTCTACTAATCTTACAAAGCCAAAGGCTAAGACAGTATGAGATGTAATCATAAGAAAGTTGCCTTACATCCATCGCTTGTCCATTTCTAGCTACACCTAATTAAAGGCCCAGAATTATACATGTATTTTGACACATGAGGCATCCAAGTGTTAACAGATTGATGTATAAAAATCTTTAGGGTGATATATGGACTAAAATAACAGTGAAGAAAGGGGTTAGAGTAGGATGTGAAGCAATTTTAAAGCCGTACAGTGATGGATTAAATAAGGTGTGAAATGCTTAGAAGTTTCTTTAATTTTATTCTAAACATGGTAGGGAAGAGATTGAACGGCTTTAGGGAAGTGCGAGTCAATAAGTAGCAGTTTTTGGGTTGTTAGAGCTATACTTGGATTGACTGACAGACAGATTACCTAAGAAATGTGAGAAAAATGAATGAAAGTTGAGTCCAGTTTTATTTAGGTCAACCAAATATTCTATGAAGCCAGGTCTTTATTTGGAAACTAGGGAAGGATGTATCTGGGTAAGATTATTAATAATTCTGTATGAAATGTTAGACTTCAGGTATTGAATATTTTAAATAATCAGTTGAAAGATAAACAGCATAAATGTCCCTTGGTGGAGAGACTGTTGACCCACAAATTGTAATACAGTATCAAAATATGATGGTTATTCATTAAAAACTACCATCATGAAGAGGAGCTAGCAGAAAATCATCAAGCTAAGAAGGAATGGAAAGCATGGTCTTATAGGCAAGTGTGGAAGGTCATTTGAAGTGAAGCTAGATATAGAACACAAGATACTCCCATAAGAGTGGGAATGACCCTTCCCACTCTTCAATTTAAACAGCAGAACGTGAATCCTCTCCTGCACCAGAGATGGCTCATAGCAAGAAGGTTTGTAACTTCCTGAGGCAGGGCTCTGTTGATCCTTAGCTGCTTTCTAAAATACAAGGGAAAGATAAAAGATTGGAAATTAACAATAGCTTTAACACCACAGAAAAATATAAAATGAAATAAAAAACAAACCAAATAATGTAGACAGAGGAGTCTGGGATTACTGGTGAAGGTGCGGGTAAGGTGGAGTAGATTGCCATTGATCAGTTGAAGTTTAACCAAGAGATGTACTTAGATTTACTCTACAGACTAAGTGTTAGTACCTAGGATGTTTTCATATACTACTAGCAGTTATAATCATGATATAAAGGGCTCATTTAAACCACCCTACTTGGAAAAATGACTATGAGAGAGGATAATGAGAAAGCTTTTATGAAAGTTGAGGCAGGGACAAAGGAGAATAGGCATGGGAAAGACAGTCTGAAATTAACAGAGGGAAGCTGGTGCCTATAGATTACACTTTTCATTTGAGAGTACATTTCAGTACAGAGTAACAAGGCTGTAGCTTCTAATTTGGAGACATGAGATCCATGGTGGAATTTTGTAATTAATATCTTTAGATAAAATCCAGGACATCTAACTTCCATCTACATTTAAATATTCAGACTACAAATCATTTAATTTAGTATAAATTTATCTCCTAAAATTTATAGGAGACACAAATGAAAAATATCTGTTATTTACCTAAAACTCAAATTTAACTGGTCATCTTAGATTTTTATTTGATTTTTAAGACCATATTTCTATTGTTATAAAAGGACTTTGTTTAATAGTTCCTGTGGATCATGGAGTCCGGCCAACAAGATATTCACTGGTAAATAACATAAATAACATTCCTGTTCTTAGAGAGTTTCCATTCTAATGAATGTATATTATTGAGCAGGCATAGGCAATAAGTATGGGAACACAGGAAGTGAAAACATTTCTGATTTTTTTTCTTTCTTAAATTTTTTTGTTTTCATTTATTACAACTTATTCAATTTGTATCCTTCTGTGGCCCCCTCCATAATCTCCTCCCGATCCCGCCCTTCCTCCTACTCCCATTTCTGTTTTGTGGAAAGCTTCCCACAAAGGCTGGCATAAACATCTCTAAGCAGTCTAAGCTGGTTTTGAATTTAAGATCCTCATGCCCTAACCTCTAGAGCATTAGGGTTAAAAGATTGTGTCATGATGAGAAAGTACATGCAGTATTACATACAAGTAAGTGTTTTGTAGAACACTGGGACTAGAAGTTATATTATAAATTAAAAACAGTTAAAACAAGTGATTGTCTGGAGGTGATTAATCTGATGTAAGTTTTTTGAGAAATATATTTCCTATGCCAAAAAATAGCAAGGGTATGCTCTATTAGGAGACGGTTCAAAGATAAGAGTAGATCTAAGTGATATTGAAAAGAAAATATACATAGGACTTTAAGATTTGTAGGAAAAGATCTGAGAAAAATAGTGTGATAAAATTCCAAGTTACTAAAGTAGTGTTTTTATTCCTCATTTTGGGAATAAGAAAATGAAACTTAAGACTCTTAAGAAAGTAGTTTAAAAATATTTCACAATGTGTAAAATGATAGTAGAAATGTTAACAAAGTGAGGTAAATGCCAAACCTACAGTGTTACCTGTCTCCTGATATGAGTGCCTGGAATAAAAAAAAAATACCTGTAGCTGATTTAGAATTCATCCCCATTTAATATTGCTCAAAAATGAAAGAATGGTTGGAGGACAGTGAGCGAACTTAGCAGGAAAAAGTTATTGTTGCATAGGTAGAAGGATCTAGAAGTCTCAGTGCAAGGAAAGGATGGACTCTTGAATGTTGTCCTGTCTTCCACAAGAGTTCTATGACAGATAAATGACACCTACACACACACACACACACACACACACACACACACACACTAAAATAGCATTTACAAACATTCATGGGAAAGATGAAGAAATCTGAGCTTCTTTGATATTCTGATCTATGTTCTGAACTGAAATCTGCAGGCGTTGAACTCTTAAAAACGACTCCATCACCTCGGATTATAAAGACACATCTACCAATTGATCTACTCCCAAAATCCTTCTGGGAGAACAACTGCAAGGTATGTTGTGGGATTCAGGCCTAGCTTGCATTTATCTGTTTATCTGTCCATTTATCTATTCTTATTGTGAGAAAGAGTAGCAGGCTTTGTGACACAGAAAACTATACAAGTAAGTGCTTAGTTTTCTACTCTTCCCTCTTCTTTTCCCTCCTCACCTCTTCTGGTCTTTCCCTTATCTCCTTTCCCCTCCTCTCCTTCTGGCTTTGTTTTGTTGGTTGGTTTGAAACAGGGTATCACTATATATTCCAGGCAAATCTTGATATTGCTATTATCCTTTTATTCTTCCTTCCACAGCTCCTAAAATTCTACAATAATAGGAGTTTGCACCCTTGGAGGGTGCTACAGCCAGGATACAAAGTAAATACATTGTAATAAAATTTTTAAAATGGATAAAATATATTTACTCTCTGCTTAGTCAGAAACATCTGGTTCTCCATATGAAGGCCTTGAGTATTTCTGATCAATGTTACAGCTATTTTGTGGGTCTGATGTTTTGTTCTTAACTGTTTCTTTCATTTCTTTATGCTTTATGGTAATAGGCTTTGTCATGTTGATACATTTTTATGTTAAACTTATATTTTCTATAACTCAAAAGTTATACTAAACTAAAAAGTGAAATATATATTTTATTAGAATTTAAAAAGACTTAAAGATTTAGATGAGCCAAATTCCATAATTTATTGGTCTAAAATTTTGTTTCCTTCAGAGAAATATTATGATCCATATCTTCTAGAAGTAAGATTTCTCTGCTATATTATTTACTTATAAATAAATATTTTTCTTTATTTTTAATGCACCATCCTTTGCTTTTCTTCTTCTCTCATGTAGATGATTTATATGGCTCGAAATGCCAAAGATGTTTCTGTTTCCTATTATCATTTTGATTTAATGAATAACTTACACCCTCTTCCTGGCACCTGGAAAGAGTATCTGCAGAAATTCCTAGCTGGAAATGGTAGGTAGGCCATTAACTTAAAAATGCTAACTAGCTTTTATTTACCATCCACAGGGTCAGGGTGTGACTCCTGTAGGTGTTCTGAATTTGAAAGAGAAGTGACTTTTTGAGCATCAGCTCCATTTTTTTTTTATTCCTTAATGTGACATAAGCAAAATGTGATATAAGCAAAAAAAAAAAAAAAAAAAAAAAAAAAATCTGCCCATATTCTATACTGCTCAGGGGCCTTTGGCATACCAAGCAAAGCAGGAGCTGTTCCCAGTCAGCACACACTTAATTATGCTTCTGCAGGGTAGCAGCAGCCCAAGGATGCACAACCAGTGTCCATGCCAGTACTGGTCTATGAGAATGTGGAGCTACAGAAGTTAAAAAAAAAACAAAAACAAAAACAAAAACAACATAGTGACCCATAGGGCAATGCATCTGTAAGACTGATGAGTACCCAAGTACTAGTCCAGAGGAACTTGCTGGCACTAGTGTGTAGGACTCCTGGGGTCTCAAGAAAACACGCTCAAGTTGGCATTTCTGATGACTTCCACGTGATCACTTTCAAGCTGCAGCGTACGTGAAGTGCCCATCATCCAGAGCTACCTTATTTTCGAGAATTAAAGATAGAAATGTTTTGATTAAGGATAACACAACTGTCAGTTGCCAAATATATTCATCTACAAGGAGTATAGCTAATGGCTGTTAGTAGAACAAAATACTGTGTCCATGTGTATCATGATGTCACCATATTCCTGTAGAGATGTGAAATGCCCTATCAGAAATTAAATTTAAGTTTAAACGTGAAATAGAATAAAATCTTATTAAATTTAAATAATTTATTTTCTTTAATTTTTTTTAAGTCAGAATGTTTAAGTTCAACACATTCAGGAATTGCTTCCCCATCCTCAGTTTTTGTTCATCATTAGATCTGTTATACATGTTGTATCTTAAATATTTAGATTCACACTTGCTACTCTGTTATGTAAGAAATCTTCCGTGGGCTTTAGCATAACTCAATGGCAGCCAATCAACTCTTACCTGAAATGCTCCCTTTGTAATTTATGCTTTAAAAGTTAATTATATGCTCACAACTATAATCCCAGCACTCAGGGAATCAGAGGCAGCTGGATCTCTGTGAGTTCAAGGCCAGCCTGGCTACAAAGTGAATCTAGGACAGCCAGGGCTACCATGTCTTAACGCCTCCCCCCCCCAAAAAAAAAGGTGATTGTACATCTATAAGTGACTAATTTTAACTTTTTGAAAATTGATCATATATTTTTAGCTTCTTTGATATCTGTATCCCACAAAATGTCTTTGTAACTGACTTATCCTTAAAATTATTTTGATCTGATGAACACTTTTAAAGGTACTATTTTTTCCTGTTTTAGTGCCCTATGGTTCATGGTTCAATCATGTTAAGACTTGGTGGGAAAAGAAGAAAGGGTATCCATTACTGTTTTTGTATTACGAAGATATGAAACAGGTAACATATTAGATATTTATTTCAAAAATTGTGCATACTGTGTCATAGGAAAATAATTAAATTGTAGTTTTCAAGTTAAATTTGGAGTCCAAAATGCAATAGCTGTTTTCTTTTTTCTCTTTATTAATTATAGTTTATTCACTTTGTTTGTTTTATTTTATTTTATTTTATTTTTATTTTGCCTTTTTTTTTAATTTTATTTTTCTTTTTAGTTACATTTTGTTAACTCTGTGTCCCAGCTGTATCCGGCTCCCTCATTCCCTCCCCAACCCCACACTCCCTCCCTGGTCTCCTCCCTGCCCTTTTCCAAGTCCACCCCCTGTATCTCCCTCCCTCCTCCCCTCCCAAGCCCACCCTCTCTCCCCCTTTTCCACACACACCCATCCCCCAATCCACTGATAGGAGCAGTCTTCCTCCCCTTCCTTCTAATCCTATTCTATCAGGTCTCATCAGGACTGTCTTCATTCTTACTCTATGTCCTGGTAATGCTGCTCCCCCCTCAAGGGGAGGTGATCAAAGAGCAGGCCAATCAGTTCACCTCAGAGACAGTCCCTCTTCCCATTACTATGGAACCCACTTGGACACTGAACTGCCATGGGCTACATCTGTGCAGGGGTTCTAGGTTATCTCCATCAATGGTTTTTGGTTTAGTATCAGTCTCAGAAAAGACCCCTGTGCCCAGATTTTTTTTACTCTGTTGCTCTCCTTGTGGAGCTCCTGTCCTCTCTAAGTCTTACTATTTTCCACATTTTTCATAAGATTCCCTGTGCTCTGCCCAAAGGTTGGCCATAAGCCTCAGCATCGCTTTGATACCCTGCAGGATAGAGCCTTTCAGAGGCCCTCTATGACAGGCACTTGTCCTGTTCCCTGTTTTCTCCTTCTTCTGATATCCATCCTCTTTGTCTTTCTGAATGGGGATTGAGTACTTTAGCCAAAGTCCTCCCCCTTGTTAGTCTTTTTAGGTGTACATATTTCAGTAGGTTTATCCTATATTATATGTCTAATATCCACTTATGAGTGAGTATATACCATGTTTGTCTTTCTGCTTCTGGGATATCTCACTCAGGATGATCTTTTTCAGTTCTCACCATTTACCTGCAAATTTCCTTTTTTTTTACTTGTTATTTTATTGCTGAGTAATATTCCATTGTGTAGATGTACCACAGTTTCTGCATCCATTCTTCAGTTGAGGGACATCTGGGTTGTTTCCAGCTTCTGGCTATTACAAATAAAGCTGTACAAACATGGTCGAGCAAATGTTCTTGTTGTGTACTTGAGCATCTTTTGGATATATGCCTAGGAGTGGTATAGCTGGATTTTGAGGAAGCGCTAGTCCTAATTGTAATAACTATTTTCTTATTACTCATATCTCTTATCTGCAAGTCTATCAGATCAGTAATCACTTTGCAATGTTGAAATCATTTATCTATATTTGTTTCTTTCTTCTTTTAGTGAGTATGTGATTTTCAACTATTGTTTCACCCATAAATTCTCTCCTAGACTTACCAGGATATCACACTTACAATTTTGCACTTAGTATCTGTATATCCACCCACTGACTGCTTTCCTTTTTAATTGCTTGCTATAGTTCGACCTTCACTCCTTTATTAAGGTTTTCCACAAATATTTATTTGTGAGTAATTCCCACATGTATATGTATATTCATAACTTTCTAAATTGAATTGCAAACTCATGTTGGAATTAATTTAACGTGTTCAAAAGCACACTTAATTTGTTTTGTTCTCAATCATGTCACACTTTACAACTTTTATTTTCTTCTTTCGATGTTGACTTTATTTTTCTTTTTAGTTTTCCAACATTTCAGTTAGATTGTAAGACTACTATAATTAGAGTCTATCCTTCATGCATTCTAGACTTTGGGTTGAGTCATATGCTTTGTCTTTTGTATCTTTCAAATGTTTCTCTTGAACTTTTTCATTGTATCAATTTTGTTTTTTTTTCAATTTACCTAGTCTCTGTGTGGTAAGTTTGTTCAATATTACTGCAATGTTCTTTGCCACTATGCTAGACTTTTCTACCAAAAGTGGACAATCCTTTCTATTCTCAATCACCATTTAAAATTCACAGACATGTTTCTTTGTTTGAAAAGGTCCAGATATACAATTCAGAACACCTTTCAATTCTCAAATCCATGATGGAAACAAAAATACTGTCAATTTTGAAACTAAACTTATAGTACTGAATATGGTTTTCCCCTTAGAGACTGTGGCTCAGTAGTCATATATAAAAAGAACCTTTGATAAATGTGATTATTTGCACAATTGATTGAATGTAGGAGCCCAAATATTAGTGGCGGCAGTAAGCCCTTGTGTATGGTGAATGTACTTACAGGAAACCCTGGGGAATTTCTCATATTTTACCTCTAGTAATCTGAAATTTCCACTATTTTCATATTGTAGTTAGTTTGTAGCCTAAAAGAGAATCCAAATAACTCATTCTGAATGATGTCCTATATTATCCTTGGAAGAACTTCTGTCCTCATTAAGTTGATGTTATTTATTCAGAGGGACATATACTGGTCAATTCCTGGACCATCTCAACCAGCTGGAATATCCAAACATTTGTTAATCTCCTTGAAATCTGTTAAATACATTATTTTTATTAGAAAGTGTTTTGCTCGTTGTCATATAGTCACTTTTAGACAATGTTTTATAAAAAATATAATATAAGAATAGTAAGAAGGAGTAGAGTACATACCAAGAGTAAACACTCTAAATATCTAAGTTAATATGTAATGTATGAATATATTTTGTATATATAGGTATGTATGTATGTATGTATGCATATAGTTTGGGTCTTGTTTCTTGAGGATATGTTGCAGAGGAAGATTCAATGAGCTCTTCTTTCATGATAATCTGTCTGAGACTGCTTTTTTCTACACATCCTGGAAATATTACCAAAACTTCCCTTAAAGGAAATCCCTTGCCAATACATACATGTGTGTATATAGGCACACATACAGCTAATAATGTGTTTTTAAAAGTTGTTGTTTTCCCAGTTAATATAAGTATAGTTCAACTTCTTCACCAAGATATCCTAAAATGTTATCATTTTTCCCAATTCATTTTAATACAATTTTATTTTATTTAAGTTTATTTACTTTACATCCCAAGGGTACCCCTCTCTCCTCTCTTCCCCCTCCCTTTTCATCCCCTTCCCCTCTTTGTTTCTCCCAAGAAAAGGGGAGCCCCCTCCTCCCACATCAGCCCTCCCCGAGTGTGTCTGTCTGTGCACAAGAGTGAATGGGCTGTCAAAGGCCAGTGGATCCAGCCTGGTCCCTGGAAGCTGGAGTTAAGGGAGGTTATGAGCTACCCTGTGAGGAGACTGGGGACCATGCTTAGGTCCTCTGGAGGAGAGTGAGTGCTCTTCACTGAGCTGTCTCCCCAGCTCATTCTTTTCTTTGTTGAACTAGAGTCTTTCAGTGCAGCACAGCAGACCTTGAATTTGTAATCTTTCTTCCTTCGGCCACCTCGCTGCTGAGGTTTGTATCTCTAAACTAAACCAGAAGAACGTAATTATAAAATCTGACTCATTTTGTAAATTACATGAGTGGTTTACACGTTTGCCATTTCCTTGCATTTATGGTTTAACTCACTGACAGAACCCAAAGGAAGAAATAAAGAAGATCGCCAGCTTCCTAGGCAAGACTCTGGATGAAGAGATCTTGGACAGGATTATCCACCACACCTCTTTTGAAATGATGAAGGACAACCCCCTGGTCAATTACACCCATCTGTCCACAGCCGTGATGGATCACAGCAAGTCTCCTTTCATGAGAAAAGGTATAATTTTTCTGAGTGTAATTCCTGCCTTTAGTTTCTTACAAAAAACCAGGTCTATCTTTTATTTAACTTTTTAAAGCTTCAGTTCTTCATAAGGAATCAATGAAAACTAAAAACACTCAGTCAACCGTTGCTTTATTAGATTCATTCATTTTTAACTTTTTCTTTTGTCTCAAAAGTGAAATCTTTTTTTAAATTTAAATTTATTTTTGTTATTATTAGTTACATTTCATTAACTCTGTATCCTAGCTGTATCCTGTTCCCACTCCTTTATTCTCTCCCAATCCTACCCTCCCTCCCTCATCTCCTCCCTGCCCCTTTCCAAATCCACTGATTGGGGAGGACCTCCTCCCCTTTCATCTGAGCATGTTTTATCAGGTGTGTTCAGGACTGGCTGCAAAGTCCTCCGCTGTGGCCTATCAGGACTGCTTCTCCTTTGTGGGGTAGGGAGGTCAAAGAGCCTGCCATTGAGTTCCTCTCAAAAATAGATTTTATTAGTTACACTTTATTCACTTTGTATCCCCCCATAAGCCCCTATCTTCTCCCACATAATCTCACCTTCCCTTCCCTTCTTCACACATGCCCCTCTCCAAGTCCCCTGATTGGGGAGGTCCCCTCTCTTTCCTTCTGATCTTAGTCTATCAGATCTCATCAGAGTGGATGCATTGTCATCTTCTGTGGCCTGGTAAGGCTGCTCCCCTTTCAGGGGGAGGTGATCAAAGAGCAGGCCAATCAGTTTATGTCAGAGGCAGTCCCTCTTCCCATTACTATGGAGCCCACTTGGACACTGAACTGCCATGGGCTACATCTGTGCAGGGGTTCTAGGTTATCTCCATGCCTGGTACTTGGTTGGAGTATGAGTCTCTGGAAAGACTCCTGTGTTCAAATGTTCTGGTTCTGTTGCTCTCCTTGTGGAGTTCCTGTCCTCTCCAGATCTTACTGTTTCCCACTTAAGTGGGAAATAGATGCACTCTTATAGGCTCCTTGTGACTACGTTGTTTCTTCAAACATTCCAAGTCAGATGTTTTTCTTAAGATGGCACAGGTGTTTTATATGTTTGGCTTTATTGTTATTCTCATTTAAGGCACAAATAATGTAGAAATCTTGTGAATTAGGGACAAGTGTCTTCCAATGATCAAAGAATATTCATTTATAAATTTCAGGAAATTAAACTCATCTGGTGCCCACTCATCTGTGCCTTCAAATGTGCTGTTACTGTTGAACATTGAGGTATAATTACAGGACTGTGTGGAAAAAAATCTCTTCTATGAAATAGTATACTACCTGAGAAATTACATAAGAACATTATATCTCTCAAGATAACTTTTGAAATATGAATTCTGTGCTTAGTTATTAGCCTGTTTTTATCAATGATATTTAGTTTTTAAATGACGATCTATACAGTCATATTTATTCAACATGAGATTATTTTTAAAAGTTTATCAGACAATTTTGTACCAATATAAATGAATATACATCAGTCACCCTTGTTCCAAATTTGAATAAAACTAGTAACACTTTTTTGTGTTCTTTTATATTACAAATTATCTTTGAATCCTAATAAAGTGTTTTTCAAATTCATTCCCTAAGTATCCAGGCTTTCCCTTGGTCCATACTATTTTTTTCTATTCAATTAATGTTTATTCTTTCATGTGTTCTTGTTACTTTTAGGTGTTGTTGGTGACTGGAAAAATTACTTCACTGTGGCCCAAAATGAAGAATTTGATGCCATCTTTAAGAAGGAAATGTCTGACACATCACTTAAGTTCTGCACAGACATTTAGAGTGTTTAAACTGCAACTTGAATATATGATTTTTTGAAATAGTAGCTTGACTGGAAAGTCAAATGGGATGGTGAAGGGGAAATAAATGTGCCTTCAAAACACTGATGAAATATGTCCTACACATTGCTCAGCAAGTAATATTCCAAATTATCTAGAGCCAAGGTCCTTTATCATCTTATTTTAGAGGACACTTGCATAGATTGCTAGGTGACTACTGAATTGATAAAGAATAGTTTGGTGATTCTTGAAGAAAATTCTCAGGCTGAGTTTATGATAACACGGATTGTAACCTGTTCTGTGGCATGGAGCTTGCATTCATGTTCTTGAGAACCATATTTCAAAGAAGACTGTACTTTCCCACTCAGTCTCCCATGTAGCAGTATTTGGAGTTGTGTTCCTTTGCTGTTGGAACAGTCTGCATGCTTGCACACGGACTGCATTATCTTCACTTGTCCTGGTTTCCATTTCCTGAGTATCTGACGTGGGCACTGTCCTCCCAGGTTTTCCTACTGTTGTGAGTCAGCACTCATCCTTTGTCACGATTCTTCTTGCATAGCATAGTTCATGTCCCAGGTCTAGAAGCTGAGGTTTTGGAAATATTCTCTGTATTTTAAGAATTACTTTATTTTGTTTAGAACTCTCCCCTTGAAATGGGAGCTTATCTCTCAGATCCTATGCAGGGGCTACAATCAACCCGGCCTCATGGAGGGTCTTCTCAACTGATTGTTTTGAATGTCTCAGAAGCATCTGTTGTGTGCTAATCAGTTTACTTGGGCCCGAGTGTATAAGGATTCAACCATAGAGCTTTCATTTCACAAGATGAAATTATCACTGCAACTGAAATCTATCCAACCTAGCGTCCAAGGGAGAGTTTCTAGACTGAGAACCACATCTCCTCTATCCAGAGAGAGGAAAGGGATACAGAGAAGGGCCACATGGATAGATGTTTCCATAAACTATTTGTTTCTCATTCCAGATTTGTCTTGGACATGGTTATGCATGACTTCTTGTGTGAAAATGTTCTCTGCCTGTTGATCACATCAACCTGTCAAATTGCATGCAAACCTGTCTGCAAACTAAAGCTGGTTGATGCATTCAGGATTTCTCTGTTACCTATTCAAGGGATGGAGGTCCCATTTACATTGTAGACACAATCTCAACCACAGTCGAGATGAGAAGGGTTGAAATATTTGTGCTTTTACACACAACCTCAGTCGAGATGAGAAGCGGTTGAAGTATTCATATTTTTACAAGTGAGTCTTAGCTACAACAGGTCCCTGATCAAGCCCAGCAAAGAAAGTTTTCCAGTGTAAGTGTAATTCCCTAGAAAACACATCTCTGGTTTAGGGAGATAGCTGTTTCATAGAAGTTATGAAACGTGTGTACTAATGCTTAGAAATACCTTGTAGAAGTTAATTTAGAATATTTGGAGGAAATAAAAAATAATTCCACTTTCTAGGTTACTCTTCTGAAGAAAAAATATTAAGCTCAGACAGGCATATAGAGCATCAAGTTACTTAAAAACAATAAACATCAAACTATGTGTTATAATGCATTGCCTGAAGTACTAGTTCAATGAGATAATTTCTACTTTCCTTTTTGGGAATTAATTATTTTATTAAACTCTTTTCAACAATGATAGCTTTGTAAGCTTGAACTATTTGGGGGCTATTTTAAGTATAGAATGAAAAAAGTAAAATGTAGACTTTACTTTTCAATGATCTTTGTATCTTTTTCTAGCATCTAAAACACTGCCACTAAGTTAATTTACAATGCTTTTGTTTTGTGTTGTTTTACTAATTTCCACAAAAGTTCTATTCTATTTTTTTCAACTGAATTTCTATAATGTAAAAACAGTGATAGAAAGTAACAATGGAAAGTTTCATTAAGCACTTCATGAGCTGTTTATTTTTAAAAGTTCATCACAACTAGATGAGCCTTGCCTGAGTAGACTTTCAAAGGGTCTGCTAGCTGTCCCCTTTCTCCCAGCCTTGCTGTGATGAGATCTGTTTCTGACTTGTCTCTGTCCCTCACCCTACCTGATAAAGTTTCATACTTTGAAGGTTTTGAAGGCTGAGTATTATGTCATATAATTGTCAACATGATTGTTGGACTAACCTAGATCTGTGTTCTTGGGCAATAGTCATATCTCTCTTTCTTTTTAAGGTGGGGACTATGTTGTTTTTTTTTTCATTTTGAAACAAATGTATCTATAACAAATAGCCACATCTCTTGTGAAACCCAACCTTTCCTCATTGGTTTACAAAAGGAAATAATTTCATAATTACTATGAAATTAGATAATAGAATATATTTTAATTTGAAATTAAGACATACAATAAATCTTTTAATGATTTATTTTATTTGTGTTTCTCTGTTCATGCCACATATGTGCAGGTACACAAAAAGAACAGAAGAAGATGTTAGATGTCCTGGAGCTGGAATAACAGGCAGTTGTATAACCCTACATGAGTAGTTAGAATAATAATCGCTGGAAGAGCACCAAGCTCCATTAATTGTTGAGCCATCCTCTAGACCCAGAATGGTGGACTTCTCAAATTTTATTGTTATATTGTTTATATCATAGATCATCCCGTACTGTCATACAGAAAAAAATACCACATTAATTTTACATGAAATGTAACTTAAAGATTCAAATATATATGGTGCCTAATATATATATATATTCATTACAAAAATAAAGTAAGAGGGCCACAGATGACAATGTAAAAGTTCCAAGCTAAAGTCAGTATGAAATCTCTTTAGCTTCAGGGAAATTTCCTGATAACCTATAATTAGATTTATGATTGATATTTCTTTATCAACAGTATCATATGTCATCAACATGTCACCCACATTTTGTGCTTGTTCAGAGTTTGAAGTAACAGTGACAATGACAATAGCATTGTTCAAACTTGTATAGGCTAATTCAAATTCACAGTGTTGATATGAAAGCTTATTTATTAGAAAGGAATGTCTCTGATGAAATTTGCACTACCTCAACAAAAGTTTAACAAGGCAATTTTGCAATGAAGTATATTAGCTACTGACTGTCCTCTGTAGTGTTCTTTTCTATTCATGCACAATCTGTCATAAATTTTATGGAGAAACTTCTTTCTCAAGTTGGAATATAGCAAACATAAAAAGAATAAAGAAATGAAATAGTGCCTTATACTTTGCATTCCTATATCCATTCCTTCAGACCCAAACTGCTATGCATTTTAGAAGCTCTGCAAAGCAAAAGAAATTCTCATCTTTCCCCCTGGAGGTTCTGACTAAGAAACTCTAGAATGAGGCCACACGTTCTGTGTTTTATATAATCGCTTCAAGTGGCTCAGTGGCAGTATTACCTAATACCACTTCCCTTTTCCATATGACTGCCCCATAGGTCAAACACAAAAACGTAAAATGAGAAAAGCAGGCAAAACCCGAAACCAATTTTTTAATATACTTAAAAGATAAAGGAGCTTGGCGAGTCAAAGCTCAACACAGGGTCCTTTCCAAGTATGCAATGAGTTTCAAAAAAACCAAATGGGCAAGTTTTCAGTACAGCCTGCTCTCTGTGTGACCCAATAACTAGGATAATTACTATGTATTGGGTTCTTCTTTGAAGATTTCTTTTGTTATTTCCCTAGAAATTAATCCTTTAACTGTACAATAGGTAAGTTTCTGATGAGACCAGTGTACATGAAAACTATGCCTCCAAGGTGTTTGCCATGCATTGTTTTGTGATCCTATTTTAAGGCGTACATCTGAATTGCAGTGTTTTTCTGCCATAAAAATATATAAGAAATGTGAACAGGAAAGCATAAGTAGCTAAATTAGTAGATATGTGAAGTATATTCAATGCATTATGATGTTCTCATTATGCGCACCACTTTATAACTACATGGGCACCTAGGTCCATAAAGCCAGCTGTAATTTCCTTCAGCAATCACCCCTGCACAGCGGTTTATTTATATAATTACAGAAATCTTAGCTAAATTAGGACAATTTCAAGGACAGTAAGTAAACCCGAGTTAATTTTCAACTTGCTTACTAATTTACTGATTAGCGTCTTTTAGCTTCCCTTCTTCCTCTGACATGTGCCCCTCGTATGATTCCTGGCTTATACAGTCTTCTCAGTCTCTGTGAAGAAGCCTAAGTTCTGCTGATAAAGGCCAAGGACAACCTGCTGATAGCAGGGATCCTTGCAGTGTCCTGGCAGGTCACCAGACCTCCAGGGAGTCCTGTTCCTCCAGCATGGCTCGAAGTCAAAGACAGTTTGACTTTATAGTTGAGGCTGAAGGCCAGGATTGCAGGATCATCACTGGCAAAAATGGCAAAGGAAGGTAATATGGTGGGGAGTCATAGTTTCCTTAATCATGTGTAAATCAAGAGAAATGACACATGTACTTTGAAAAAAAGCATAGAATCATAGTATTGAGCAAGCCATAGGAACAAGCCAGTAAGCAGCACCCTTTATGTGGCCTCTGTGTCATTTTCTGTCTCCAATTCCCTGCCTGAACTGAGTTCCACCCTTGGATTCCTTCAATGGACTGTGATTCAGTATATATCTCCAAATAAACTCTTTTCTTCAGAAGTCACTTTTGATCATGATGGAGCAGTAACCTTAACTAAAACATACCTTATTTTGTGACTTACACGTCTATCATCTTAATAAGATCAAGAAATATTCTTTTTTAAGGTCTGGAAAGAAATGTCTCAATGGATAGAGTATCTGCTGCACATGTATGAAGAACTCAGTTCAGATTCTCAGCTCTGTATAAACAAGAAGTGGACACATAATGCCCACCTGTAAACCCCAGCACTGAGAGGGCTGATGCCGAGCCTTGCTAAACAGCCATTCTCACTGAAATAGTAAGTTCCATATTTAGTGATACAGACCTTGTCTCAAAAACTCATGTAGAAAGTAGTTCAGAAAGACATCTGACCTTTCACATGCACATACAGAACAAACCACCTCTGAATACATGCATACATATGTGCCCATTTACCACACACATATACATGTACGTGCATAAAAAGTACCTTATTAGTATTAAACTTTAAGTAACTTTCTTTAGGTTTTCTGAAGTTGAATAGGAGGAGAAAGGAGCAGACCCTACTCTAGTTATGAAATATTCACTTGGCTGGAAAAATAATTCTTGACTCACTTAAATTACCAAGAATATATCTAGCTACCCCTAACAAGAATTATAACATTTAAGAAAATATTGTAGATTATGGTGATGATAGCAAGTCACATCTGCTAGGTATGTTTGCTTAAGAATGGAGGGAGTTCTAGTCAGCTCTGTTTCCTCTTCTTATACTTCTTCTAAGCATTTTCCTGTTCTGCTGTGTTTCTGTCTGGGTAACAATACATATTCACTGTGGACTTGCTCCACATTAAAATTCCAGCAAGTAAACTGACCACTCCACATCAAGGCCACTCTAAATAAATTCATTTCTCTAAAAACTCCAAAAGTTTGTCTTCCGACTTATTTTCAACTAGTAGTAAAGATTCTGGCTTCTTTCTTGCTACACTAACTCCAGAACCGTCTATATAGCATAAAAATGTGTTATGCAAGCATAATATTATGCAAACAGACAAGAGGATACATTCCCGAAGGGAATCAGCTTCCTGGAAGTCCCTAGCAAGAAACGTAACATGGCCGTCTAAGCCAAAAAGATGTATTTTTTTTACTATTAATTACACTTTATTCATTTTTGTATTCCCCCATAAGCCCCTCCTTCCTCCCCTCCGGATCCTACCCTCCCTCCCCCTTCCTCATGCATGCCCCTCTCCAAGTCCACTGATAGGGGAGGTCCTCTTCTCCTTCCTTCTGATCTTAGTCTATCAGTTCTAAGTCCCACGCTGATTTGGTTACAAGACTGGAATTGATGAGCTCCATTTTTGCTGTTTCTCTATGATTCTTGAAACAGTACAATTAACTATTCAATGAAACATTTCTAATAGATCACTAAAAGCTTTAGCAAATAAGAGTAGAAGGAAAATAAAATTTTAGGAGAGGTAATAAATCAGATTCAGCATCAGGAATTCCTTGTGGAAAAACCAAACATTGTAGGTAGTAAAAGGACAAGAGTTTTAGAGCTTTCTAAAGAAAATGTTTAATCAGGATCTGTTAGGATAAATGCTCTGGATATTCCCACTGCAGTAAAGCTACTACAAAACCATTACCTAACATAGGTATTTATAATGAGGCAGAAAGAAGATAGGCAAACATAGGAGGTCAAAAAGTTTTGTATTATTCTATAAGTTTTATGGACAGGCTAGCTCAAGCATCTTAAGGAAAGATTGTAAATCTTTAGCAAGCCAAACAGAAAATATTCCCCTCAGTGCTTACCTCTAGGGGAGTTGTAAATCTTTAGCTGACCTAGTTCAGAGGATTATTAACAACTCCTAATTAACTAACAATAAACTATGTAAACATACCACAAGTTTAACAAGTCCTTGGCCCTCTACTAGCTAAATTGGCAAACAAGTCACTAGTTCTATGTTTGCTCTGCTTAAAAGGCTGTTAAGCCAAGATTTTTTGTAGACACTGCTTCTACCAGGTTACTCTTTCAGTTAAAATATAAACTTTGTAAATGTTCCGGGGGATATGTCAACTTTAAGGTGCTTCTTTGTAAGATTACTATAAAAGTGTTGGCTTGACTTCAGTAAAGCGCAGAAGATCCAAACCAATACCACCTGGTGTGGGTCTGATGGTCATTTGGCCTATCTGTCCCTTCCTGATATCTGAATTCTCTGATTCTCCCACGGACGCAGGGTTTTTATTTTTAGGTGTTTCATGGTTGACTACTTTGTATTGGATAGACAATTAGGGTGCTTACACTTGGGAGAGGTGAATTCTCCTCTTTTTAAAAAATTCCTTATTAATTACACTTTATTTACTTTGTATCGCCCATGCGGTTTCCTCCCTCCCCCAGTACCAATCCCTCCCTTCCTCCACCCTCTGTATGCATGCCCTTCCCTAAGTCCACTGATATGGGAGGTCTTCTAATTACAGGTTATTCACTTTGATTCCCACTTGTAGCTCCTTCCCTCTTCCTCTCCCATTCCCACTCTCTGTCCCTCTTCTCCCTGCCCTCTCCAAGTCCACTGATAGGGGAGGTCCTCCTCCCCTTACATCTGATCCTAGTCTATCAGGTCTCATCAGAAGTGGCTGCATTGTCTTTCTCTGTGGCCTGGTAAGGCTGCAAACCCCTGAGGAAGAGGTGATTAAAGAGCATGTCAATCAGTTTATGTCAGAGACAGTCCCTGTTCTGATTACTGGAACCCACTTGGACACTGAGATGCCATGGGCTACATCTGTGCAGGGGTTCTAGGTTATCTCCATGAATAGTCCTTGGTTGGAGTATCCATCCCAGAAAACACCCCTATGTCCAGATTTTTTTGGTTCTGTTGGCCTCCTTGTGGAGCTCCTGACACCTCCAGGTATTTTATCTACATCTACTTTTATGAGATTCCCTTCACTCTGCCCAAAGTTTGGCTATGAGTCTCAGTATCTGCTTTGATATGCTGCAAATAGAGTCTTTCAGAGGCCCTGTATAGAAGGCTTCTGTCCTGTTCCCAGTTTTCTGCCTTTTCTGATGTCCATCCTCTTTGCCTTTGTGAATGAGGAATGACAATTTTACCCAGAGTCCTCCTTCTTGATTAGCTTCTTTTGATATACAGATTTTAGCATGTTTATTCTATGTCTAATAACCACTTATGAGTGAATATATACCCTGAGTGTCTTTCTGTTTCTGGGATACCTCACTCAGGATG
>NW_026585691.1:0-50096 GCF_907164565.1 Psammomys obesus
TGGAGCCTTTTCATGATTAATGATTACTGTGGGAGAGCTTGTCCATCCCTGGGCAGGTGGTCTTCAATTGTATAAGAAAGCAAATTAAGTAAGCCATGAGGAGCAAGCCAGTAGGCAGCGTTCGTCCATGGCCTCTGCTTTAGTTCCTGACTTCAGTTCTTTTCATAGCAGACTATCAGCTGTAAGAGGAAATGAACTTATTTATTTCACATTTCCTCCACATTTTGTTAATGTTGCTTAGCACAACAGAAGGTAAACTGGGGCACACATGAAATCTAAAAAGTCAGTTTCATAGAAACAGACAGCTGAACAGTGGTCGGTAGAAGGCAGAACAGGAGGGAAACTGGGTAACAGAAACCACATTACAGTTAGATCAGGAATCAGTCCTAGTGCTCACCAATCTGTTAGAGAACAGTGGGGGGGGAGCTGTAGCTCTCAACTTCCTACAGAATGTATACAGAACCAGTGGAAGAGTTTAAAGCCTCCCAATATGAATAAATAGTAAATGTTTAAGACAGAAATGCTGCTGGCCATGGTAGTGCATTTCCCAAATCCCAGCACTTGGAAGATTGAGGCAGGAGAACTGCTGTGAGTTCCAGGCCAGTCTAGCTTATGGGACTTAAAAAAAAATCAGTGAAACAAAGGGAAGAAATGCTGTGATTCATTCATTTGATCTTTCTTGGCAGCAGATATGAGACTTTCACATAGGACTCTGTAAGTTACATGTTGAGAAAATGAGAAATTGAAGAGTGCTGAAGGACCCGTTGCTCCCAAGGTTTTCTGCCAGCCTTATTCAGTAGAGCCTGCCCAGCTGTACAGTCAGCAGCACGACACTGGAGAGCCGTGTGCAAGAGCTGCCTGGTTGTGGTGACTCATTTTGGTTATTTATATAGTTGATCTGGAATCCACTAAAACACAAGCTACTGCTCCATCCTGTGAGGGACTTTCTTGATCAGATTATCTGAGGCAGGAAGACTCACCCTAAACTTGGGCATCACCTTCTGGGCAGCCCACATAAAAGGTCGTGGAAAAAGGGAACTTTCACTGTTTGCCTGTTGCCCTCACTGGCAAGTTCTTTCCTGATTTTAGAACCAATTTCTTCAAGCTTCCAAAGCAGACTGAAGACTAGCAACACTTCCAGAATCCTCCAGGCCTTCAGTACTAAATTGAAAACTTCTAAAACAGCCAGCAGTGTGTATGACTGACTCAGCCTCTCCAGTGAGACAGCCATGGTTGGACACAAAAAAACCGCATCATGTCAGCCAAGCAAGTAAACACCTTAATATGTATTCACTGTATTGGTTGTTTCTTTAGAGCACCTTGACTAGTATACTGACCCACTGTACCACAGAGGGACTTCCAGCCTGCTTAGTCTATGCTGCCCAGGTCAGTCTTATTCCTGCTCCTTCTTCCTTCTGAGGCTCCCTGTCCACTTGGTGCAGGCTTTCCTGACCTTGGAGAAGTTGCAGCAGGCTGATTGGAAGGGAACCATTCTATAGCCAGATCAATGCATAAAGTACACGAAGATGAGCAGAAAGCTGGGAATGCCCACAACCCAAGCAGGTCACACACATAACCTGGTCTATCCAACTATGAAGTTCAGCTATATTTTTATTAACCACAGTACTGTTATATCTCATTGAACAATGGTTAAGGTTTCACATCATTCTGATCTGTAATGTCTCACATGCACCACCTCTATTTGACTACCTCATAAATTTTATTAGACTAATCAGTTTAAGAATTATGAAATAATCAGGCATTGTGGTGCATACATTTAATTATAGAAATTGAGAAGCAGGGACAGGCAGATCTCTGTGAGCTTGAGGGCAATACAATCAATATATACTATACATATATATACATACTGAGTTCCGTGACAGCCAGAGCTACACAGAGTGACACCCTGTCTTGAAAACAACAGCGACAGCAACAACTATATTTTCTACTTATATTATTAATTGTATAAGTCTTGTTGGTATTTCATGTTGCATTTTGAACAGAGTCATAGCATTGTTAAGTAATCTATAGTTACCACTATATTATCCGCTACAATAACAACAATGCATATTTTTGTGACATTGTAAACACCAGGTCCATCTCATACTTGGAAAATCAAAATGGGAGATGTGAAGCTTTCTATCGCAACAAACCACACTTAGAACACTGTATACTTTATATATATATATATATATATATATATATATATATATATATATATATATATATATACTTAACTCCAAGGAACTTTATTTTCCATTATACAGGTAACTCTTAACAGTTATTTTGTTGGGTATCTTTAAAAGTTAAATAAACAAAGAACTGTATATGGCACGGTGAGCATATTAGAGTCCAGCGGATGCAACCAGTATCCTGTGAGCCTTCATGTGCAGAAAACTGTGGCTGTGAAGACATGCATCCATTACAATTGGGCAGAGGGACCTCACAGATCTGATCTAAGCACAGTTATGGGGTCACACTATGGAAAACATTAGTACTGTTTCCTTTCGCGAACATTGCTCCTCAGCTCCCTGCACTGGATGCCAGTGGATGCCCAACTACTGGATTCTGAAGCTCGTAGCACAGGTTCTTCTTAGTTATTATCATTCAAGGACTCTCACCGGGCACCGAATCCCTCAGGGTAAAGCAGCCTGTCAATACTTGTAACTTTTTCAGTCCTCCCCAATGTGGCAGGGTAGGCCCCTTTCCTGGAAGTGTGCCTGGCTACTCAGCAAGCAAGAACTCCAGAGAGGAAGAACTTTAAAAAGCTTCCAGCTTTCACTTGCCCCGTGTTGGACAGTGTATATTCTAAACTATGTCAGTGTTCCTATGTGTCTGACCATCAGGTGAAGCAGCAAAATTACAAATACAGAAAATGTTGGTGCTACTGTTCTGATGGACATTTCAATGAATTCACATCTCAGTCAGTATCAGTCTTCACAAATACTGCATAACGTTCTGTGTGATCATGGTCTCAGTTGCGAGTCTATGAGTTTCATGTACATACATCACCTGCCAGTCTACCAACAACTTGAACGAAACTCAATTTCTTTCTTCTTTTGTGATTTTTAACTTTTTAAGTCAGGAAACAAAACTCAAAACCATATATTTCATGGAAATTTCAGAAGTGAAAAATAACTTGGTACCCAGTAGATATAGCAAAAAAAAAATAATAATAAATATATATATATATATATATCATAAGATTTTCAAGGTTCTACATAGATGTAGGAATGCATCATCTGTATAGTGATTAATTCATCCTATTCTGTTTTAAGCACATGTATGTCCTATGCTGCTTGATGCTCCCAAGACTACCATTGGAGCATAAACTATTGTTTATTGTACTTGTTCTAACCCAGCAGGTGTGGCCAGCCTTCTGCGGGTTGGTAGCGACATTCAGGCATTGCAGGTTATCATGTTCTTTATCTAAAAATGTGTTAAAGTTTGATATTTCAAATCAAATTTATTTTTTTTCTTTTATTTTTGTACATTTTTTGTTTTAAATTAGCTTAAAAGTAGCTGGGTTTTTTTTTTAAAGATTTTTCATTTTTAGATTTGTTTAGCCCAATCCTTCCTCTGTTGACTACTCTGCTCTTATTCCAGCTTGTTCGTGGTAAGCACTTTATTTCATGTATGTTTTCCTACATTCTCTAGCCTCTCTCATAGAGGCTACTTCTCACCCTCTTATACACTCCCTTCTAGTTTCCTGGGGTCAACACACATTCATCCCACATAAACCAAATAGAAATTGTATATAAATAAACACATATTCTAACAATTCTATAAGCAATGAAACCACGTTGAGACAGAATGTATGGTAGCTGTCTTTCTGGGCGTGTACTAATGCAGTTAATAGAATACTTCCTGTTTTCTGCTGTAGCCATTTTCTATCATGTTCTGCGGTGCCATGTTCTATCAAATTCTGTATGGAGACAAGGAGACCCCTAGGGTCTGGTAGTATCTAAGACCTCAGCTTATCTCCCCACTTTGTCTTAAAGTTTTCAAATCCCAATATTTATAGCCACTTTGTTCTAGTTCCTGATTGTCCAGTTGACTGTCCCTGAATGGCTGATGCGCGTGGGGAGCAATAATGCCCTTTCTGGGGCTGCTTGGTCCAGCACAGTGCTGGTTCCCAGCTGCTCCTGCCTTTTTTTTCTTTAGGGGATCTCATCCTACTTAGAATGGTTTTAGACGGTCTTCTGCGTAAGTAGAGTTTGGTGTCCCAAGAGCTTCTTCCAACATAACTGCACTTAGGATGTCTGTTGCACTTCCCTCTTTTCTATCATTTCCACTCTAGACTAATGCGTGGTGCATGATTACCATAATCATGGTTTCAACAGAGACACCGAACATTTCTGCAGTCACTTTCATTCATCAGATATTGTCCTTCTCCGTCCCATTTCTGCTGACGTATTTTGCCTATTTCAATTTTTTGTGTGTGTGCATTCTGTGAGATTTCTTCATACCCTCTTCTCCCTAAAAGCCTTGACATGAGTGTGCACAAGGATATGTGTTCGTGTCTATCTGGTGTGATTTTCATAAAGCTCTCAACTCATTCTGATGTAGTTTTTAGTTGAACTATCACTCTAATGTATTTTGTGCTATTAATAATTTTTTCCATATAAGACTGTTGTATGGTAAAGCCCCAACGATCACTCAGCACTACTAAAGTATAAATAGAATATGTATTAAGTGGGTTTGGTGGCTACCTGGTAAGAAACTCTTCTCACAGACATGCTTCTAACACATGTTACAAGGAGCTTTTGAAGGCAAAAAATATCAGAAACACTATATTTTGGTTGGCAGTTGGCATGATGAAGTAAAGCAAGCAAATAATTTTATGGAATCCAAAAATATGCAGGCAGCTGGGGCATATAGACCCCCAGTTTCCAGAATAGGGTTTGGTACTTTTAAAAGGGAATTTTCATGGAGGAGGTAGAAAAGAGATGTTTAGTTTCAGGTTAAACTAATGATGGCTCCACCTGAGGAGGAATCTGCACTAGCTCAAGGAAGAAACGGAACTAGTATTTTACCCAGGTAGTCCACTCCTAAGCATATACCCAGAAAAGTCCACATTGTACCATAGAAATAGGTGCACATCAAGAGCATCACTGCTCTATTTCCTACAGCAGTGAAATCGAGGCCACCTGTGTATTTATAAACAAATAAATCAAATATTAAAATTTTCATATATAAAATTAACTGTAATTTTACTATAATGAAGTATGAAATCAAAAAATGTTTAAGAAAATTGATAGACTTATAATGGATAATATTAATCCTGTTCACTCGAGTTAAGAAAAAAATCCTGCATTCTCCTTCATATACACATACTATCCTATAATGTCTTACATATGTACAAATGGTATAAATATAACTTCAGAATAAAATTTATAAAGAAAAGCAGGAAAGGTAATATTAGATGATAAATACGTAAAAGGATCCATGATTCATGAAAGAGGATGTAAAAATAATTATGTTTCTCGTTTCAGCGCTGTCATTGCCTTGTTTGTTTCTAGTGCATGGGCAGACAAAAGTAATCGCTGGTAGCAGTGTGGGCTCCCTGGCAGAGCCCCGCCTTCGTTTGGCTATGCCAACTGTGTTGAGGTTTCTTGAAATACTCAGGGCTTGGTCTCAGCAAGTGTGCCTTTGAATGGCCAATTCATTGTATTTCTCTAATGCTTTTATTTGTGAGATCCTTACAATAAACTATTTTTAGTTTAAAATAAAACATCAATTTTTTTTTCAAAATTAAGGGATTGTTCCACGTATTTCCATTAGGAAATATAATGCATCACCAGGATGGATTCAGAGACAAAAATCAATTGGTAATCAGATGCCAGAACATCTTTTTTTCTTTTTCTTTTTGTAATAGTTGCTGAAAATAGATTCTATTTCATAAAATATATCCTGATTATGCTTTCCTTAGAACACTCCTCCCAGTTCTTCCCATCCTGTGCAGATCACCGATCACCTGTCATTGCAGAAAAAAAGAAAAAAAAAGGTTTCTAAGACATAACAACAAAACATATCAAAATGAAACACAATAAGATAAAACAAAAATTATCACATTGACAAAAGAAAAAGCACACAAGAGAAGACACACGAATCAGAGACCCACTCGATCAAATATCAGGGTCACCATAAAAATATTAAACTGGCCTGGAGCACTCTGGACTCACAGATCATTTGCTGCCCTGAGATTGCAGAGCAAAGGGGAGATCACCCCCGCCACCATCCAGAAGACGCTGCATAAAAACTGACCATCTTATTCAGTGTGTAATGGACCACCAGGATGGAAGAAAGGCCCCCGAGGGCTCCCACTGCCGGCAGATGTTGCAACAAGCCTGGTAACCCTTGCTACCATAACAGATTCCAATCAAAACATTCAGTCTCTCTTACCAGCACCGCCCACACAGAGCCTGCCTATCGGTCTTGAAGGGATGAGTCAGAGCAGCCCTCTGCCCCCTCCCCGCTCTCACAACATGCCTTCAGCACACATGCAGAACCAGATGAACAGCCAGATGCCTCGGCCTAACCATACGCCAATGCAGGAACCTGGACCCAGTCAGCTCCACATGACAAACAGTTCCATGAATGTGCCTTCAAGTAGCCATGGCTCCATGGGAGGTTACAACCATTCTGTGCCATCATCACAGAGCATGCCTGTGCACAGCCAGATGACGACAAGTCAAGAGCAGCCAATGGGAAACTATGGTCCCAGACCAAACATGAATATGCAACCAAATCAAGGTCCCATGATGCATCGGCAGCCTCCTTCTCAGCAGTACAACATGCCACCTGGAGGTGGGAAGCATTACCAAGGATGACAGCCCCCCATGGGGATGATGGGTCAAGTTAACCAAAGCAATCACATGTTGGCCAGAGGCAAATGCCTCCCTATAGACCTCTGCAGCAGGGCCCACCACAGCAGAACTCAGGCCAGGAAGACTATTATAGTGGACAAGTTCTCCAGAAGGCATGAACCAGCACTATTACCCTGATAGAAACTCACAGTACAGCCAACAGCAAGATGCTTATCAGGGACCACCGCCACAGCAGGGTACCCACCCCAACAGCAGCAGTACCCAGGGCAGCAGCAGGGCAGTGATCCTGCCCAGGGCAGTCCAGGTCCACAGTCTCCTAATTATCCTCAGGGTCAAGGTCAGCAATATGGGAGCTATAGATCAACACAGCCAGGACCACCCCAGCCACCCCAGCAGAGGCCTTATGTGTACGGCCAGGGACAATATGGAAATTGCCAGCAGTGAAAACGTCCTTACATTCCAATAGCCAGTATCTGTTAGCAGCCATATTGTCACAACTTCTGCACTGTGGACACCTCCCTCTGATGACTCCTTCCATTCCACCTAGTTTTTGGAAAAATCTTCGCCTAAGTGGCTGCTTCATCAGCAAGCAGCCTTACGGTTTAGTTTGTAAAGGCTTTAGTAGCTACCAAATACACCCAGTTTCACATTTCTACTCTAGATGGCAACATTGGACAGAAAATGCATTGGCATTAAGTAATTTGCAGCGATTTCGCAACTGTGTTCCAAATGGACTGTCACTGGCTGAAGGGTGTGAACAGCGTGGTGTGTTCACCAAGGCTGAGGGGGTTTCAGACTTTTCCACAGATTATTTTGTAAAGGGAAGGAGGAAACGTACACTTTTTGCAGCAGCAATATTTTGCATATTAGGTTTGCTTCATATGATGAATCCGGAAGACGGTACACTCCACACTGGGCAGAATCGGAAATCCTGTTACTGTGGAGTGTGGCAGATGCTGGTGGTTGCGGTGCTCTGTGAAGGCACAGGTGAGGGAGGACAGAAGTACACACATCCACCGTCAGTGCCTAGAGGAAATTCGCTTCTCTTATCTACCAGCTTAGCAAGGGCGCTGTGACACAGTTTTTGAGTACAAAGACATTTTTTTTAAAGCCTTCCAGTTTGGTGTGTTAAAATCTTTTTGTAAAGATGATTTATAATACTGTTTTCCAGTGCAAGGCAATAATTATGCTGCATCTGGGACCTCTGGCAGGTTGGTGTGAATGAAGCGGGAACCCTCTCAAAGCATCAGGACTGAAAAGGAAAAGCCTCCGTTTTCACCTCGTTTGAGTAATCAGGGAGCTTTCTGAGTACAGTCAACACGTTTTCAACCGCGGCAAAGAGGAGTCAGTGTTGATCTGCTAGATTATTTTTTAACATTAGCATGGAGAGTTCGTGGAGAGTTGTATTTTAACTTTCTTAATTGGATTTAAGTAAAAGGGCACCTTTGTGTTCCTCTCTCTTCATCTTAGTTAATATAACAGGAAAATGCTATATGATGGGGCATTTCTGATTTAGATTGAAAGCCTAGAAGTTGTATTTTCCTGATCCTTGTTTTTCAGCACGACATAATTAATCATTATTTGAGACAGATTGTTTTAGCTAAATTTGGGGATATTGCACTGGGCAGGAAAGCATGCACTGAGAGATTTCTAAACACATCTTTTTAAGCATACTTTGAAAACATCTAGCCCAAAGGTAAGTTGTTGCGTCCGCCCAGCTGTCTGTGTCCAGGGAAGATGACAATAGAACATATTCTCTGTAAATGAATTCATCTGTGCCACTTCTAACTGGAAACAGTACAGGAGTGCCATAAATTCGAAGAAGCAAAGCACAGCGCTCTAAACACACTGTAATCAAAGGAGGGTTTTAATGTGTCCAAATGAGAGAGTATGTGTGTGTGTGTGTGTGTGTTTATTACTTACAGTTTATTCACTTCATAGCCCAGCTGTAGCCCCCAGGTCAGAATATAGGGTGTTCTTCAACTTAGTCAGCAGAAAACAGGCATAAAGGGACTGGAGCGATGGCTCAGAGGTTAAGAGCACTGGCTGCTCTTCCAGAGGTCCTGTGTTCAAGTCCCAGCAACCACATGGTGGCTCACAACCATTGACAATGATATCTGGTGCCCTGTTCTGATGTGAAGGCCTACATGCAGATATTGTATACATAATAAATAAATAAAATTTAAAAAGAAACCATGTGAACAGATGAGGCCTGGGAAGCCTCCAATGGAAGTGCTTGCAGCCTGTGCTGGGCTTTCCGCCACCGTGTGCTTTGTTGCTTTTTAAACCCTGTGCTAATGAAAGAATTTGTGATTTAAAAAAAAATATATTAAACTGAAGGCAATAATATATATTCAAGGGACCTGGGGAAGACTGATGAAGTCCTGGGATTTTATTTCAGTTTCTGTGAGTTCATATGGGCTTTGCTTAGCTGATAGAGAGGGCCTTGTTCTCATTCATTCCTTTGGCTTTTGTATTCTTTCTGTTTCTCTTTCTGAGGGATTCCCTGAGTTCTGAGCTGAGGAACTAAATGAAGAAATTCCATTTTCCAGGCCAGATGCCAGAAAGTCTAAACAAAATCCAACACACCATCATCATAAATGCCATGGAGTGTCTAGAAATCAATGGATCACATCCCAACATAATAAAGGCTACATACTAAAAACCTGCAGCCTTCTTATGTGGAAGAATCAAGCCTTTCCTGACCAATTCCAGTTCTAAATAGTACCGTTGTTGTAGGCGGTTAAAATTTACTATGGATTTATCTTCTGGTAATGCTGCTGTTAAACCTAATAGCTGTATAACCAATAGCTGTATTACACAGACACTGGGATTTATTTAATTAACCTAGAATACAATGCTGGGCAATAGTTACTCCATCCTAAACCTCCAAGCCCTCATAGTTTCCTAACATTTAGATTTCCCTCATTATACTTGCTTTTAGTGATATCTTAGGTCCAGTACATCTCTCCATGTAGTTCCAAGATCTGTCCTCCAGCTCCTGCTCCTAGCTCTCCTAACCCTTTCTCCTCTTACTAATTTCCTGCCCTCTAGCTCCTCCCCTCTTTCCTGTCCTCTGGCTCCTCCCAGCTCAACATTGTGTCTAGTTGCTTTATTTTGGCCGTTTACACAAGAGTTGAGACAGGATACTTAGAATGAGTATCACAATGCAATATCCGGATTGAAACCAGAGGGTGGGGGGAGAAATCAGCATTTGAATGAACAAGGGTAAGGTATATATATTTCAAAAGAACATTATACCAACATACTGTAATTGGTGTTTAACTTGCAAAACACAGGTCATTGGAACAGATTTTTTATGTTAGCCATATCAATAAAGGGGGCAGGTTGGTGGAAAGATATAGACATGAGAAGGAAAGAAAAATAAGCACAAAACAATGAAGGAAACTACCAAGGACAAGATAATAGTGGACATGGCTTCATGAAAGTGACCCAAAGGAAATGACAAAGACTCTAGGAGTCAGGATTATTTTGTAGTGTCATAGTGGAGTTGAAAATACTTAATTATGAGAAGAGAAGCATTTGGAGTGGAACATAGATAACATAACAGATCATCTAAGATATTTGATTTGGGAAGAGGCACAAAACAATAGGATGTAAGATACAGGTGATTGACAATGGATTCAAGGTTTGGAAAATCATTGCTAAGAAGACTGAAATAATGAAAACACTGAATCTCTGAAAGTGTTTGCAGAATGGAAAATGCTTGCTATAGAGATGTGCAGTACGGTGAAGTATAGTGGATTTCTGAAAGTCTCAGTGGTAGAAAGATGATGGATGTAGACAATGCTTTTGCAATGACCTGTGAAACACTTGAACCCTTTTCTGACTTTAGATATCAGTCTGTCATACAAAACCAGGCCCCACAGAGAATATTATACAAACACAAGTTGCTCTGAATGTAGGTCCCACCCATGCTCTATGTTAGTCACAGGAATAGCTGTCAACATGTCTAAGGGTCTTCCAGATGTTAAGATATGGATTTACAGCTGTGTGGTGTAATGTCTGACCTGTCCTTGAAAGTGGCCATATGTGATGAAAGTCATTATTTTGTGTAATAAATGTGCTCTAATAAAAAATATCTAACATCAAATAATTCCATGTTATACTTATTCCCCACTTCTGTGTAGTAGGACATGACTGTCTAGAGGACAGAAGCTGAAACACATTTTGGTTATCTGTCTATTTTACCAAAAGACATGTACACTTTCAATACAAACCTAATGAAAACCTCAATCTCATTCTTCACAGAAATAGATAAAAATAATTCTAAAATTCATGCCACACCATGAAAGACCCTAGATAGAAAAAAAAAACAATCATGAGCAAAAAGAACAATGCTGGAAAGATTGTCATCCCAATCTTAAGAAATGTTATAGAGACAGAGCAATAAAAACTATATGCTATTGGCATAAAAACCACACATGTAGACCAATTGGTCGAAACTGAAGATCTAAATATCAGACCATGTAACTTCAGCCATTTAATATTTGACAAATATGCCAAAAATATATGCCAGAGCAAAGAAAGCCTCTTTGACAAATGGTGCTGTGATCATTGAATTTCCACAGGCAGAAAAATTAAATTAGATCTGTATCTATCACTTTGCACAAACACTAACCTCAAGTGGATAAAAGTCCAAAATGTGAATCCTAAAACACATTAACTCCTATAAGAAAAAATAGGCAGGACCCTACCTAATAGAAGGGTAAAAAAGGACTTTTTGACTAGAACTCCTTTTGCTTAAGAATTAAGGACAACAATACTTTTATTTTTATTGTTTAAAATTGATAATTTCATGTGTATACCTCTACAAACACAGACATATACAGATACACATAAACACACATTTATGCATATGTAAATATATACACATATATACAAACATATATATGTTTATTCTTTGCCCTGTTGCTGACCTGCATAAGCCAAAAGATTAATCATCAATCAATGGTTCTTCAGTTGAATGTCATTTGGAGACAAGCACCTCACTAAGAATATTTCAGGATTCTAAAGCCGGTTTGAAACTTCTAAGGTATCCATCCTCACAGAATGAATAGTTAGTAGTTCCTCATTCTGTCCAGTTTGATGCAACATTGTTGAATGTGTATATTCCATATTGTGAAAAACCATGCAATAAACAACTGTAATTTATATAAGTCTTTTTTATTACAGTGAATCTTAAGCACATAAAGTTGATGATGAAGATGCCATCAAAGGTCTGGGAGATTTTAACCACAGTGATTATTTTTCATGCATATCCACTTAAACATTTCACACTTTGGGGGAGTCGTATAACAAAGACTTCCCCTGAGGGCCTAATGTATAGAGAGGGAGCAGCTACTTCTCTAAAAGAAGAAATATACTGGGCAGAACCAGTAGTCTTCTATGGCATGACCTTGAAGGAGTTGCAGGTTTGATGCTGAGAAATAATGTCTTCCTAGCCTACGGGCTGGGTACCAAGGCTTCTGTGTGCTCAGTCTATGAAGATGCCCTTGAGATACCCCATGTTGTCTTGTGTAGCGTTGTTTGACTCAGTCTCCCATTGGCTTTGTCTCCTTGTATGATAGGGTTTTTACTTAATCTTATTTTCTTCATTTCCTCTTTCTGGAAAACTGTAAATAAGGCGCTGTACTTCTTAATAACGTGTTTGGCATAAGACATAGCTTGTTTAAGAACTTCTGATCTCAGAATGTATCTTTTTGGTCTCTTGTCTCCTTATCTTCCCACCTCCTACCCTGTCTCAAGACCTTCACACTGAAGAATGACCAGCTGGTCCAGTTCACAGACGAACATACAGAAGAATGACAAGTACACAAAAAACAAGCATACACAAGAAATAAATAGCAAACATCCCATCATTTTTTTAAACTGCTATGGAATTGCTATAACATTATCCATAGTTTTTTCCTGATGTTTTTATTTTTTGGAAACTTCATAGATGTATAAAATGAAATATGATCATGAGTGGGATATGTATGGGATATATTATATGCCCCATTTTCGCTCCAACCTTCTCCTGTATCCCACTGAACCTCTCCATAACTTCCTGTTCTTTTCTTTTTATAATCCACTGAGTCTAGTTAGTGCTGTCCATAAAGGCATGACTGTAGGGTCACCCACTGGAGCCTTGGAACCTACCAGTGGCTACAAACTCTGAAAAAAAAATGATTGCCCCTCCCCTAAAAGCTCTCAGTTGCAAATAGTTCATCAGTAACACAGTGAGTCTGAAGAACATTTCCACCATCTATGCATAGAATTATTTCAGAAAAAAATTTACTTTTACTTTATGTGTTTATGTAAGTGCCCACAGTATATACCTGTACTGTGTACATGTAATTTCACTGGACACCAAAAGAGGGCATTTCCTGGTACTACAGTTACATGTGATTGGGAGCCATTGTGTAGGTGCTTTTAATAAAACCATGGTCTCTTGCAAAGCCGCAAGAGACCTTTGCAAGATCCATTTCTCCATCCCCTGTACATAATTATTTGTCATATTCTTTTGTTTCTCTCTTCACTGATCAGTTGCTGTTTAATGATGGAGATGCAACATATAACATAAGACACAATTTACTTAAATGTATCTAACATACTTTAAATTGTATGAATTACACACCTAAGTAACTTTGTATATTAAATTTATGTGTTAGTTTGTAATTAATTAATTTTTTGTGCTAATGCATTCAAGGCTATTCCCAACTCTCTCTTCTCTCAGGTTTAGTGTGTCTGGTTTTATGTTGAGGTCTTTGGTCCACTTGGACTATAGTTTTGTGCAGGGAGATAGCTATGGATCTATTTGCTTTCTTTTTTCCCATTGTATAACTTTGGCTTCTAGTGTCCATAGATGTGGTGGTTTACTTCATAATTTCTGATTGGAATTGAGCAACGTAACAATATTTATATCAATGCCATGTGGCTTTTATTACTACTACCCTGTAAGTACAGTGTCAAACAAGGGATGACGATACCTTCAGAAGATCTTTTATTGTACAGTATTGTTTAAGATGTCCTTTTATTCCATATGAAGTTTAGTGTTGTTTTTTCAAGGTTTGTAAAGAATAGTGTTGAATTTTTATGAGAATTGCATTGAAACTGTTGTTAAAATGGCCATTTGATTATGGTGCACAATCTTTTTTGGTGTGTTCTTAGATTCGGTTTGTAAATATTTTACTGAAAAATTTCACATCATTTTTTTGAGGTAAATTGGTCTGAAATTCTCTTTCTTGTTGAGTTTTAGTATGATATAAGCATCAAGGTGACTGTGACCTCATTAAATGAATTTAACAATGTCTCTTCTTTTTCTATTTTGTGGAATAATTTGAGGAGTAATGGTATTAACTCTTCTTTGAAATTCTGGTAGAATTCTCCTTTAAAAATCATCATGCCCTAGGATATTTTGTTTGGGAGACTTTTAATGACTGCTTCCATTTCCTTATTCATTATAGGTTTATTTAAATTTTTTTCCAATCTAGATTTAACTTTAGTAGATGGTATCTATCTAGAAAATTGTCCATTTCTTTTATATTTTCCAATTTTGTGAAGTGCATGCTTTTGAAGTCAGACCTAATGGTTCTTTGATTTTCTCAATGTTTATAGTTATGTTCTCAATTTCTTTCTTTTTAATTTGATGTTCTGTCTCTGTTTTTTAGTTACTTTGGATAAAGGTTTGTCTGTCTTGTTGCTTTTCTCACAAAACCAACTAATTTCATTGATTCTTTGTATGGTTTTATTTTAACAATTTCAGCCCTGAATTTGATTATTTCCCGCCTTCTACTCTTCTTAGATATGCTTGCTTCTTTTTGTTTTAGAGCTTCCAAGTATGCTGTTAAATTGCTAGTATGAGATCTCACTAATTTATTGATGAAAGCATTTAGTGCTATGAACTTAGTTCTGCTAAGTTCATTTTGTTCCATAAGTTTGAGAATGCTGTGCAGTCATTTTCATTGAATTCTAGAAAGTCTTTAATTTCTTTATTTCTTCCCTGATCCACTGGTCATTGAGTAGAGAGTTTTTCAGTTTCCAGGAGTTTGTAGGTTTTCTGTTGTTTCTGTTGTTTTTGAGCTGTCATGTGAGTGCTGGGAGTTGAACCTGGGTCCTCTGAAAAAGCAGCCAGTGCTGTTAACCGCTGAGCCATCTCTTTAGCCACCACTCTGCTGTTTTTGAAATCCAGCTCTAATCCATGGTTGTCTGACATGTTACTGGGGGTTATTTCAATCCTCTTGTATCTATGGAGACTTGCTTTGGGACTGAGGATATGGTCAAGTTTGGAGAAGGTTCTGTGAGGTGCTGAGAAGGGGCGTGTGTGTGTGTGTGTGTGTGTGTGTGTGTGTGTGTGTGTGTGTTCTGGTGAAATATTTTGCAGGTATCTATTAAGTTCACTTGAGTAATAATTTCTGTTACTCCCATTATTTCTCTCCTTATTGTCTGTCTGGATGACTTGTCCATTGAGAAGAGTGTTTAGGCTTCCCACTAAAGAAGCGTGATGTTGTATGTTTGCTTTAAGCTTTAGGAATGTTTATTTTATGAACGTGGGTGCCCTTGCATTTGGAGCATAAATATTCAGAATTGAAACATCATTTTGTGAATTTTCCTTTGGTAAGTGTGAGGTGCCTTTCCTCATCTCTTTTGATTAATTTTGGTTGAAAAGCTATTTTGTTTCTAGATATTAAAATGTCTGTACACCCTTGCTTTTTTGGTCTATATGCTCGAGAAATCTTTTTCAAACCTTTTAATCTGGGGTAATATCTATTTTTAATGTTGAGGTGTGTTTCTTGTAAGGAGAGGATGATGGACCCTATCTTCACATTCACTCTCCTAGTTAGATCTTTTTGTTGGGGAACTGACTCCACTGATGTTGACAGATATTAATGGCCAATGATTGTTAATTTCTGTTATTTTGATGTTGGTTCTGTCTGTGTGTCTGTGTATGTGTGTGCTTCCTTTTTTTACATTTTGCTGCTGTGACATTATTTATTTTTTGTATTTGTATGGGTGTACTTAACCTCTTTGGGTTGGAGGGTTTTGTCCAGTACCTTCTATACAGCTGGGTTTGTGGTTAGATATGTTAGAATTTGGTTTTGTTGTCAGGCAGTGGTAGCAAATGCACTTGGAAGGCAGGAGCAGGCAGGTCTCCGAGTTTGAGGTCAGCCTGGGCTATAGAGTGAGTTCCAGGTCAGCCAGGACTACACAGAGAAGCCCTGTCTCAACAAACAAACAGAAAAGAAACAAAAACAAAAAAACAGACTTGGTTTTGTCATGGAATGCCTTGTTTTCTCCATAACTGAAAGTTTCACTGGAATGGTACCTGTGGAATTTTAGAATCTATAATGCATTTTCCCAGGCCCTTCTGGCTTTAAGAATCTCAGTTGAGAAATATAATTCAAATAGGTCTGCCTTTACATGTTATTTCACCTTTTTTCCTTGAAGTTTTTAATATTCTTTCTTTGTTTTGTATATTTGGTGTTTTGATTATTATGTATCAGGAGGACTTTCTTTTCTGGTACAATTTATTTAGTGTTCTTTAAACTTTTTCTATGTTCATAGACATCTATTTCTTTGGATTAGGGATTTTTTTTCCTCTATCATTTTGTTGAAAATACTTTTGGATCTTTGACCTGAGAATCTTCTCCTTCTATTCCTGTTATTCTTAGGTGTGGTATTCTCATAGTGTCCTAGATTTACTGGATGTTTTGTGTCAGGAACCTTCTAGATTTAAGGTCTTCTTTGACAGATGTTTCTTCTATGGTATCTTCTATAACCTAAACTTTCTCTTCAATCTTTTGTGTTCCAATAGTGATATTGACATATCTAGTTCTTGTCCACTTCCCTAGATTGTCCATCTCCAGGATTTCCCCAGTGTGTGTGTGTGTGTGTATGTGGGGGGGGGGGGGTAGGTGTGTGTGTGTATGTGTTTAATTGCTTCTATTCCTATTTTTGGGACTTGAACTATTTTATTCATTTCGTTCACCTGTTTTAATTTATTTTTCTTGATTTCTATAAGGGATTTATTTATTTCTTTATTACGGGCCTCTATCATCTTTATAATTTTGGATTTAATGTCATTTTCTGTGCTTCAGCTGTATTTAAATATGCAGGGGTTGCTGTAGCAGGAGAGCCGGGATCTGAAATTTCCATATTATGCTGGCTATTGTTTGTGTTATTATGCTGCCTCTAGTTATCTGGGTTTGGAGTTATTATAGGTTCTACACGCTGATTGATTTCTGAGTTTATTTTTCTTAGTAGTTTTTGGGTGTTTATCTGCTTGCTTTCTGTCTTCTCTATTTCTGGCCTGAGTGGACTTGGCTTGAGGTCCAGTAGGGCGTGTCCCTGGTGTTTCTCTGTCCTGTAAGTCCTCTGGGACTTTGGATGCCAAGGTTGGCTCTGGCATCTCTAGAACCTGCATGTCATCTGGGAAAGCAAAAGTCTTCTGCCCATGCTGTGGGCCAGGTTGGAATATGGAGCTCAGGGGATGGGGTGCAGCTTATGCCTGATGGCTGTGTTTTAAGGATTCTTGCTGGGCAGGTGACAGGGTCTTACTGGCGCTGCCTCCCCAGGCCACAAGGGAAGAAGGTGCAATCAATCCTAGTGCTAGTTTATGAGTTGGGATGGGTGAATGGAGAGCTCCCTTATCTGAATAGTAGGAAAGGGCCATGGGGAAAGAGAAGGAAGCTGGGACCTGGAGGAGAGGAGGGAGGGGCTATAATTGGGATATAAGGTGAATAAATACATAATTTTTAAAAAGCAAAAAATATAATAATATTTAGTCAGGAACAACAGTAAGCTAAGGTTTGAACCTATTATAAATAAATATACATCCCCTTGCCATTATTCAGAGCACAGACAGATATAGAAAGTCTATAAGGTTTTATTATGGCTTACAAGTTACCTGTTGAGGACTCAGTTGTTGATTCAGAGTGTTTGAACTCTTGTGGAGGACATAAATAGCATTCACAAGACCACATGATGAATCACAAGCATCCATAACTCCAGTCCCATGGCATATGATACCCTCTTTTTAAATTACACCACACTGGCACACACATGGAGCACATACACTTGACAGCAAAACACCCAGACACGTTAAATAAATTATAAATATTCAAATATTAGAAGTATCCAATTTGGTATTTTTAAATAACTTTTCCTCCATTCCTGATCATGTCACATCTGAGTGTTCATCTGAATAAGAATAAATAGCATTCCTGCATCCCACTTTGCATTTTTACCAATGTTGGTCATTAATCATAAACACATGAGAACCAAAATTGCTAATCACACAGTAATTTCAGTGTGGTGTCCAACACCAGCAAACCACAAAGGTGCCCAAACTGTCACCACTCTCTTGGGCATCCTCCACAACTGTTCATTTCCTCCAGGATGATGGTATAACTTCAAACCAGGGTTGAAATAAGTTTTGTCTATACAAAAGATCAACAAATGATAATTAGATCTTTATAAGCTCTTAAAATAATAACAATAACCTATACATATACTTTGAATTTATGGTACTTCAATGTTCTTAATCAACAGCTGTCAGTCTATGGGTTACAAGCCATGTGGAGGTCTCAAACACTCTCACAGTTTTCACAGTGGTAGCAAATCAGATACCCTGCATATAAGATATTTTCACTATGATTCATAACAGTAGCCAAATTAAAATTAAAAAGTGGCCACAAACTAATATGAAGTTGGGAGGTCACCACAACATGAGGAACTGTAGCAAAACATTGTAGTATTAAGGAGGTTGAGAATCTAAATTGAAATAATTGACAGCAATTGGATTCAAGATTGTCTTCCAAAGACTGTTGGAGATATTATGCCTATATCATGGAACTGGTGAATATGAAATAGTGTATACAGTACATGTTTTAGGATGCTCTGACTTCACAAGAAAATTGATTTTGATATACTGAAGTACTATAGAACTGAAAACCCCTAATACAGTGTCTGATAAGCAGAAATGGGTAGAGGCCTGGGAAGCACGCACTCGTGGCCACATTGACATTGACCAGCCATGGATCAGTTCCATCCTGGAAAGAAAATACATCAGTAAGATGACAGAAGTTACATAAAGGACCACAAAGCTGCTCAGTAGGATAAGAATTCTTGGTGTGGCTTTAGTCTCAATGAACAACTTTGTAGACAAAGATCTGTGGATTTGTTGGACTCTGTGCTTATGCTTGATCAAGATCAATACCATGGAGCCACTGATCCACACCATGAGTCCCAAACAAAAGACATCACTGGAGGCAGATTGCAGATGCTGTGCAAGATTGTTTGGAAAGTTTTACTACTAAACAGTACACACATTGTCTATATTCAGTAAGATTTCCTTCTCTTTCATGCCAGTCACTGTCATGATAATGGAGCTATTTACAAGTGGGTACAGGGTCCAGCATAGACCCAGGGAAGGACCAATGATCCTGAATACTCTAACCTTGAGATGTAACCATTTGGAATTACTGGGGCTGAGAATGATTAACTGAAAAACAGTCAACATGGATGTGGAACCATGTTCCGCTCCCCGGGCAACTCTATGAAAATAAAAGACAAGTTTGCCGTCAGTGTCATCTAGAAAACATGTTTGATCAAAAGCAGCCATTGTCTGAGGGATTCCTTTGCAGAGAAGAACCATGATATTGGCGCAGGTCAGATGTTTGACAATGAGGTCTGTGGGCCTCACCCTGATCCTAGTGAAGTCAGCGATAATAAAGCAGCATAATAAAGCAGCGATAATAAAGCTGTGTTGCCCAGCATTCCCAGGGCAGTCTGGGACAGGAAGAAAATCCTCACAGCCAAGAATCTGGGTGCCCTTCTTTCAGTTTAAGGTGAATTTCCCTCAGTATCAGGTCCTGAGAGCTCATGATGGACATGCAGGACTATTGCCTTCATTGTCCATGGTACCAATAACCACCACTTTCCATTAAAATATGAAAATAAAATATGCTTAAGGGTTTTTAAGTTTCTAATTATATGTATGTGTTTGTATCTTTAAATGGGAATGTTCACTTTCATGCCAGAGTCTTTGGAGCCAAAGATGTGACACTCAGTGATGAGCTGCCAGATATGTAAGCTGGGAAGAAAACTTGAGTCCTTGGTAAGAGCAGTGTGCCTTCTCAACCCAGAGAACCTTTTCCAGATTCCCTAGATGGGCTTTTGAACAAGACGTTTTCCACGGCTCAAAGCACCCCAGTTGCTTCCGAGGACTCCAATTGCAGCGCTGTAGTTAAATACAAACAGCACAACACATGCGAGTTGTCGGCACTCTCCATGTGGCTCTACAAATGATGTGTGATTTGCAGGACAGAGCAGGTCTGTGTGTGGGCTTCTAATGGTGAGGCAGACTGTCAGGATGATTTCAGTCACCCTTCAAATTCCCCAGGTTCCACCACTGGCTAATGGCAAGTGTGCCGCAACCAGCTCCACCTTTAAAAAAAAATAATATCCACTAATTTGTATGCAGGAAAATTGTTCTTTAAAATATTCCACATCTCAATTTTAAAATTAATGCCATTCACATTGTCATTCTGGGCTCTATTTCATAGGCTCTTGTATATTTTTTAAAATATGCTGTTAATTCCTAAAATATGCAATTGGCATATAAAATGCAAATATCAAATGTGACATTGATAATCACACATAAAACAATTCAGTTTGAGCCAAAGGGAACTTATTAATTGAGAAGTTTCATTCAATATTGAGATGATAACCATGAGAACTTTCTCCATCTACTAAATTAAGGCAACATTAACACCACAAATACAGTCACAATTCCATCACAGTTGTCTAAACATATGGGAAATAAAATTTTACACATACCTATATGCACAGTATGTAACATTTTCTATGACCCAGAAAGCATAAGTGATATATGTGTACATTGGTCCTAAGAAGAAGAGGGAGATCAAGGGCATGTCTGCAAGGTAGAAATCACAGCTGCACAGAAATTAACCTTCAGCCCTGACCCAATGCTGTCAAAGTGTGCAAGTCAGAGAAACCTCATTAGAAGCGACCAAAATTTGAATACCAAGTATCTAATTTTTCCTACACTTTTATGCACATAAATACAATATGAAATTTTTATTACTGCTCTTGCACACTAAAGAGGAAAATAGCCTCCTGTCACTTAGCACCCATGGTTTTAAAAGAAAAGTACCAACTGCTGACTTGAGCCAGAGTTAAAGAGGCAGCAGGAGGCTAAGCCAGGGGCTCTCAGATCTTTAGATTCTGCTCTCTTGGTGCATGAGATCCTGCCAGGAGTTATATCTCACTGAGTATGCCTGATATGCTTGATAGCTGTTCAAAGAAAAAAATGTGTGTATGTGTGTGTGTCCTATAAACACAGTGATAAAGCACTGTAGATTTAAAAAAAAAAAAAAAAAGTCCCCCACCTGTCCTTTGGTACTAGAAATCCTACAGCAAATCTCCTTGCCAAAGATTGTCAGGGAGAGGAGACTATGCAAAGGGGCCTCTGCCCTGCAGGCTTCCTCCTGTGGATTGTCCAGGATTCTGATGATCCCATCACAAACTTGAAGAAACTTCCAAGTATGTTTGAACTGTAAAGGGACATGCTGAACAGTCGAGACCTGAATAGCTCTGTTAGCATTCAGGCTGTGCAGCATCCTGTCCCTAAAAGAGACAAGCTCAGGAGCTGCACTCCAGCAGCTGGCAGAAGGCCTTTCTAGCCCCTGAAGGCCTAAGGAAGACAATTCAGACTCAGCCATGAAAGTAGACTTCTCTGTGCTGGCACTTGTTGGATGGGACCTCAGTGGTCAGGGGGACAGACAGTCTGTCTCCATATAGTTATCCACACAGTGTGACATCTTAATATGCTGAGATCTCATATCTCCTGAGGTCAATATGATATCACAGGAAGTAGTCATGACCATGAGGGAGTTGACATCACCCCTGGAGAACGACTTCCCATCACAAACTTGAAGAAACCCCCAAGTATGTTTTAATTGTAAAGGGACATGCTGAAAGGTCTAGACCTGAATAGCAGTGCCCATAGGTATTCGTGGGGTGTTAGGACACAAAGGAGATCCAGGGAGCTGGGGCAGAGGGAGGAGTTCTGAGGAGAGTGAGTGATAGTGAGAATAAAAGCTGTGTAAGGATTTTTGAAGTTCATTGGAGCCAGGGTCTTCAAATATAATTGAATATACAAATAGAAAATGACCAGAGCACACACAGAACTCTAAGGCAAAACATTTTTTCAGGAACTGAAACATCACTTGTAGCAATTTCTTAATAATGACAACCACAGACTAATTAACAGCACTTTTGTTAATATTTTTAAAGCATTGAGAATGTCATTCCACTTTAGAAACAGAGAAAGTTAAGCATGCAGTATAAAACTAAAAACCCTACATATCTTAGCCTGCTTTAGTTAGTATACCTACTTCTATAATACAATTGTAAATGACACATATCAAACCCACCTCTTTCGGAATCCCGAGGATCTACAATTCACTGTCTTCTGTAGACACAGAAGACAGACATTTCATCCTGATCTGAGGAAATATCCTCAGCTTGTTTTCATGTCTGTGTAATTTTCTTTGTACCATTCTCTGCCTTTGTTCCCTAGATAAGGGTTTGGTAATTTCATTGATATTTTTAAGGAACCAACTCTTTATTTCATTGATTACTTATATTGGTTTTTATTCTTTCTATTTAATTGTTTTCAGCCTTAGTTTTATTATTTCTTCCTGTCTGCTACTCTAAGTTGTGATTCTTCATTTTTTCTAGAGCTTCCAAGTGTATTTTAAGTTGATAGTATGAGACTTCTCCAATTACATTTTTATGAAGATATTTAGTGCTATGAACGTGTATCTTAAAACTGCTTTCATTATGTCCCATATATTTGAGTATAATGTGTTTTAAATTTCATTCAATTCTTGAACGTCTTTAATTTCTTTCTAATTTCTGTCTTCAGAGTTTTGTAATTTCTTACTAATTTTTCATTCAGTAGTGAATTGTTTGGTTTACATAACTTTGTAAGCTTTCTGTTGTTTACATTGTTGTGGATACTCAGCTTTAATCTATGGTTGTCAGATAGGAGGCAGGGGTTAGTTCCATTTTTGTTGTTTTGAAGTTGCTTTGTGATCATTTTTGGAGAAAGTTTCATGAGGTGCTGAGAAGAAGGTATATTTTGTCTGTGACTGAAAGGTTCTGAAAATATTTGTTAGATCTGTTTGATTTATAATATCAGTTAATGCCAGAATTTCTCTTCTTCATCTGGATAATCTGTGTTTTGGCAAGCGTAGGATACCATTTGGTATCCTACCAATGTATGAGGGTCAACGTATAATTAAACTGTAGTAGTATTTCTTTTATAAATGTGGGTGCCCTTGTGTTTGGTGAACAGATATAAGGAACTGCAGTTTCCTCTTGGTGGGTTTTTTCTTTTGATGAACATGTAGTATCCTTCTGTAGCTTGTCTAATTTGTTTTGGTTTGGAGTCTATTTTGTCAGATTTTACAATGGCTACAATAGCTTGCCTCTTAGGCCCATTTTCCTGAAATATCTTTTTCCATCCTTTTACCCTAAGAAGATATCTACTCTTGAAGTTATGATGTGTTTCTTGAGCATAGTAGAAAGACGGATCCTACTCTCATATCCATTCTCTTTGAGTGTGACTTTATGTTGGGGAATTGATACCTTTGCTGTTGAGAGTTAGCAAAGAACAGTATTGTGGTTGTGTGAGTGTTTCTCCTCTTTCGATTTTTCTTGTCTGGGATTATGTATTCTTTTGTCTTCTTGGCTGTGATTATCCTTTAGAACAGAGTTTACCTTCCAGCACTTCTGTAGAGATGGATTTGTAGATAGATAGTGCTTAAATTTGGCATTACGTGTAATGCCTTGTTTTCTCCATCTCTTGTGATTGCCCCCCCCCCTTTTTTTTTCCTGGATATAGTAGTCTGGACTAGCATCTGTGTTCCCTTTGTGTCTGCAACACATTTATTGGCTTTTATTGTCCACTTTGAGAAGTCTAGTGTTATTTGAATAGGTCTGTCTTTATATGTTACTTGATCTTTTTTCCTTCCTGCTTTCAATATTCCTTCTTTGTTCTGTACGTTTTGTGTTTTAAATATCATGCTTCCAGAGAACTTTATTTTCTGGTCCAGTCTCTCTCTTTTTCTGTATTTTTTTATACCATCATAGGTATCTCCTTTGTTAGATTAAGGAAATTTTCTTCTATGATATTACTAAAATATTTTTTTTGTTTATGACTAAGGTTTCTTGTCCTTCCTCTGCTTCTATTATTTTTAAATTCTCTCCCTACACAGTCTCCCAGATATTCTGGATGTTTTTGTACAAGGACATTTTTAGATTTAACATGTTCTGTGACTTATGTATTCATTTCTTCTATCATGTCTTCAATCCCTGAGATTTTTTTCTATATATAATACTCTGTTGATGACATCGCCTCTGATATTTCTGTTTGAGTTCCTTAATTTTTAATATCCAGATTTTCCTCATTTTAGTTTATCTTATTGATTCTATTTCTATTTTTTGTCATGAACAGTTTTATTTATTGTCTTCTACTTCTTGTTTGTGTTTACATAGATTTTTAAGTCATTTCTTTATTTTCTTTAAGGACTTACGTCATATTAATGAAGACCATTTTCAACTCTTTTGTTTTTCTTGTGCTTTAGCTATGCTAGAATGTCCAGGGCCTGCTTTTATGTGGTTTATGTGGTATATAGTTTTTTAGTGTAAACATATTGCCCTGGATATTATTTTTTTATTTTAGATTTATGTATGTATTTCTTTTTTATTTTTTAATATTAGTTACAATTTATTAACTTTGTATCCCAGCTGTATCCTGCTCCCTCATTCCCTCTCAATCCCACCCTTCCTCCCTCATCTCTTCCCTGCCCCTTTCCAAGTCCACTGATAGGGGAGAACCTCCTCCCCTTCCATCTGACCTGGCTTATCAGGTATCTTTGGGACTGGCTGCAAGGTCCTCCTCTGTGGCCTAGTAGGGCTGCTCCTCCTTTGGGGTGGGGGAGGTCAAAGAGCCTGCCATTGAGTTCATGTCAGAAATAGTCCCTGCTCCCCTTACTAGGACACCCACTTGGATACTGAGCTACCGTGGGCTACATCCGAACAGAGGTTCTAGGTTATACCTGGATGTTATTGATTGCATTTTTGTGCTTGAATCAGATATCTGGGTTTAGGAAAGTTATAATTCTAGGTGTTGAAATCTTGTCTTGTTGGGTTTGGGTGGTAATTCTGTTTCTTGGTTTCTATTGCCTTTCTGATTCTTAGAAGACTATGGTTGCTGTGTGTTGTCTTGTAGAAAACTCATCTGGGATGTGGATAATTGTGGCCATGGGGGGTTCCATGTAACACAAGTTTCTAGTCATTGGGATCTGACACTTAGGAATAAGGATGGGCTAAGGGGGAGGAGGGTCTAAGAGGGTCACATGATGAGGAAATCAGCGTGTCCCACCGGAGGCTGCTTTATCCCCTGGGAATGAAGCCCTAGAGTGAGTAGGAGCAGTAACAAGTGGGTTTCTTCAGACCTGTGTATGAGACAGAGAAATTTTACTGAGCGAGGGGAAGTCCAGGTGAAGATCAGCTTTTGGCTTACTTACTTCCCTGGCTGAAGTGGTCTGTGTGTTCCCAGGGAGTTCCAGTTGGATTTGCAGGCTGGAATGGAGAGATGGGTGTTTGGATGGATGTTAGGTAGAGATTATCTGTGTGATCTACTGGATATTGAGATCAGGGGACACTCAGCAGGTGTTTTGATGCAAAGGCAAGGATGAGTCTGGGAAATTAGATTTGGAGAGTTGAAGATCTACAGTTAGCCAACCTGTTCACCTGGTTGAAGTGGCCTGATGTTTTCAGGGGGAACTGGTTAATGTTGGCGATATAACAAAAATAGTGAGAATCTTTATCTCAACAAAGTAAAATAAGGGCGGAAGAGATGGCTCAGCAGTCAAGAGCACTGTCTGCTCTTCCAGAGGTCCTGAGCTCCATTTCCAACAAGCACATGGTGACTCACAACCATCTACACTAGAATCTGATGCCCTCTTCTGGCATGCAGGTGTATGTGCACATAGACACACATATACATAAAATAAATAAAATCTTTAAAAAATTAAATAAATAAAAATATTTAAAAACTGAAACTACTAGATGAAAATATAAGAAACACTTTTTAAGACACTGTGGTAGACTGTAACTTTCTGAACAAACTACAACAACGCAGATGCAGAAATAGACCAAGATATCAACAGATGGCACTGCATAAGGTTAAAAAATGTCTGCACTGCATGATACGTTATCAGCAGAGTATACAGACAGCCCACAGAGAGTGAGAAAATCAGCTATTCTTTGTACAAAGAGCTAATATTGAGAATTTATAAAACACTGAATAAACTACATGACATGCTAATGAATTAAGTGGTTTTTCAAAGAAGATATAACAAGAGCCAGAAACTATTGTAAAATGTGTGCAACACATTTCCCTTATCATGAAATTGAAAATTAAAGTTGCTTTGCAATATTACTTCTCCCCTAAACAAAATATTTGATAAGAAATGTTGGGGATGATGTGGGGAAAGAGGAGGCCTTATTCACTGTTGGTGAGGGCGCAAAAAAATACACCCACTATGGAAATCTATGTTGAAGTTCCTAGAAAAATTGAGACTAGAATTACCATATGAATCAACTGTTCAGTTCCTGGACACATACCCAGAGAGCTCCATATCCTACCATAAAAATATTTGCAAATTTGTTTTTATTGCTGCTTTGTTCACAATAGCAAGAAAATGGCACACAGACATACATTAACAGATGAGTAAATAATTCGTATTGGGATCACATAGATTGGAATGCTATTCAGCTTCAGTTAAAATGAAATAATAATGTCTGCAGTGTTCTTGAAATGTATTGTATTAAGTATGGTCACTCAATTTCAGAAATAAACAGACAACCCTTGAACCTTCAACCTCATATTCAGATCCTAGTCTATAATGTGTAAATGTGTATGCATGTAAAAAAAGAAATATGTGAATGTAAGTGAAGTTAGACAGTGAGGAAGGACAAAATTCTGGCATCAGGACAATTGTGACATGAAACTGCATGGGAAGATAAGTGTTTCTTACTTTCAAAGCTGTCTTTTTTATATTTTGCTTTGTGATGTATAAAGGCATAAAATGAAATTATAAAAGTCTAAACAAAGCTCCATGTCTTTAGAATGGAGAGTGTAACTGCTCAGAACCTCACTGAGATGTATTGAATTTGAGAGGGGCCAAGGGTTTGTTTGCATGTCTACTTTAACCTACCCATGTGACACTTTTATGTTTACTTTATTAAAAGATTTTCATTTTACAAAACATTCTCCATGATAGTGCTGATATCATCCAAGAGATGCAGAGATGGTTCAACATTTATTCACCAATAAATGTAATTCATGACATGGATAAACTCATACAAAAACCATATACTAATATCCTTAAACAAAGCCTTAGATAAAACTCAGGATCTCTTCATCATAAAAGTCAGCAGAGGTAGGGACAAAAGGATTGTAACTCAACATAAAGGATACATATGACAAACACAAAGCCAGGACAATACTAAATGGGGAAAAAACTCAAAGCATTGCTACTGGAGTAAAAGTAGTAAGATAATGAACGCAGACAAGAGAATGAAATAAAGGAGTGTAAATGGGAAGTCACAGTACCCCTAGCTGTAGGTAATGTGAATAATAATCTATACGTAAGAGACTTCCCCAAAAGAAACCACCAAAAACCTGTTAACAATGTTTACCTTCAGCAAAGTCTTTATAAATTAGCACATAGAACAGTAGCCATGTTATACACCAATGAGAAGTGTGCACATATATTCGTGAAAGAGAGAAAGAGACAGAGAAATTACAGAGAGTGTGAGTCAGTGGTACAGATCATCTAATGTAGCCCATGCTGATTTCCCACTAGCTATAGCCAAGTGCAGGCTGTGATCTTCATCTCTGCTGCATCAATAGCAGGCAGGGCTCATCAGCAATGACAAAGCAAGCTCAAAAATCTATAGTTAGCTGAAGATTTTCAGGGGCTAGGTTTGAGCAGAGAGAGCGGATTCCCGATGTCATGAAAACTAGAGTCTGGAAACAGTACACTCAGCAGCCACAATTGTCCAGTAGACCAATGGTCTACCCAGAGTTATGACCCAGACTCTTACAGGCAAGACTGGCTGCCTTCACTAGTCACCCAAAATTATTTTTTAGATTTTAATTAACTTAGTTATTTACTCACTTTACATTCTGATCTTAGCCACCTCTCTTCTCTCCTCCCAGTCCCACCTTCGCTTCCTCTTCCACCATCTCCCACCCTGTTCCTCAGATAACAGGAGAACCCTGCTAACCACCTACCTTAGCTCATTAAGTAGCATTAGGACTGAGAGCATCCTCTTCCCCTGTGGCCTGGTAAGCAGGGCCGCGAGGGGGTAGTAATTAGGAAGTGTGCAACAGAGTCCATGCCAGAGACAGCTCCTGCTCCTGTTACTAGGGAAGCCACAAGAGGTCTGAGTTGCCCGTCTGCTACATCTGTGTAGGGGGACTAGGTCCAGACCATATATGATCCTTGGTTGGTGCTTCAGTCTCCACAAGCACCTCTGGGCCCTGGTTACTTGGCTCTGATGGTCTTCTTATGGAGTTCTTGTCCCCTGCAGGTTCTTCTATCTCCCCCCCCCCAAGTTTTCCACAAGATTTCTTATGCTGCAACCAATGTTTGGATGTGAGTTTCAGCATCTGTTTCAATCCGCTGCTGGGTAGAGCCTCTCCAAAGACAGCTATGCTAAGCTCCTGCTTTGTATCCTCTCTTCGGCCATTACCGCTGTCTATGTTATTTCCCTTTCAGAGTAAGTCAAGCATCATTCTTTGGGTCCTCCTTGTTAGTTATCTTCTTTGAGTCTTGGATTGTACTATGTCTATCCCGTATATGGCTAAAGTCCACGGACAAGTGAGTGCATATAATGTGTTTTTCTGGATATGGGTCACCTCACTCAGGATGCTCTTTTCTAGCTCCATCCATTGCCTGCACTGACAGAAAATCTCCCTAGACCAGATGACATGTAAAATTTTATTTTGTAAGTATCAATTAATTGATCATGGGATGCCACTTGGCCTCTGTGCATGGACTGCAGGTCAGTACTCCCATGGTTGTTCATGGATCATGTAAAAAGTAAACATGTTCCTGGTTGTTCTTAAATCCAGGGTTAATGGGGCCCAATGAGCTCTCCCCATCCCATGCAAGCTTGTTCAGATTTGTTTAGGCAGGCACGTCGAGACTTCACGGGTGTAGCCTCCCTGACATTTCTAGGGCATGCAGATATCTATTCCTCCGGCTCTTACAATCTTCCTTCCATATCCACCAAATGTTCCTGGCCTTGGAGTGCAAAAATTGGATTGTACATGGATCAACTATGGACTGGCACAAAACATTCACTTGCTTTCTAGATTTTCATCAGTTGTGAGGTGTTGTTGTTGTTGTTTTGTTTGTTTGTTTGTTTGTTTGTTTGCTTTTGGTAATGATCCTTTGTTTTTGTTGTTTGTTTGCAAAGAGAATTTTCCTTGCTGTTATAATGAGAGCTACAGGGTTCAAAGAACTACTGAAAGCAGGAGAAAAGTGGCTTCCCCAGGAAAGACCCCCTAATTTGTTATCCAGTCCCTAGTGGTAAACCCTAAAATCATGTACTTACATATGTCTGTATATGTAACAGCAATTAAAAGAAATCAGGCAGAGGTCATGAATTTGACAGGGAGTGTTTGTGTGAGAACTTGAAATAGCTGAAGCAAAGAAGGGGTCAATGATGTAATTATATTTTAATTTGAAAATTAAAGAGAGAACTACAGCTCATAAAATATCTTACATTGTGCAACACAAATTAAATTGTAATTATACAATGTACTTTTCAGAATAATTAAATACTGAATGGAATGTTGAAGGAAAAAAAAGAGTGTGATCATTGGTGAGTAGGGTAATGTTTTCCCCATTTAAGCAGATGTGATTTGTTTTCCAACATTTGCAATGACGCAAACATTGCCAGAACATCAGATTTGTGGTTCATCCACAACCATGCCCAAAGTTGGTGATTTTAGCCATTTCTTCCTTTGCTTTGTATTCATTGTTATTTTGTATGGTCTCACTTTATTTCTATGTTTTATTAGCTTGCAAAGTAGCAACTTCCTGAAGGCATTTTCCTTTCTACTGTTTTGGTTTCCTCAACCACTGCCTTTTCCCTGTTCTCTGCAATCATCCCAGCCTATACTGTCTGGGGCCTATTATCCTTTCTTCCACATTCTTTTTTTTTTTTCATTATTATTATTTTATTTATTTATTTATTTATTTATTTTACATCCGGTCATAGTCCTCTTGTCTCCTCCCAATCTCACAACTCCTCCCTGTTTTCCCTCTCCCCCTCTCCTACACCTCAGAGAAGGGGAGCCCCCACCTATCCACACACTGCAGCATATCAAATTGCATCAGGACTGAGTGTATCCTCTTCCCCTGTGGCCTAGCAAGGTAGCTCTTCCAGGTGAAAGTGACCTAAAGGCAAGCAACAGAGTCACAACAGGCTGTCACAGTCAGCCTCCATCCAGCTTACTAGAGGACCCAGCTGCCCATCAGCTGCATCTGTGTAGGAGGCCAAGGTCCAGCCCATGCATGGTCACCACAGGAGCCTTTGGGCTCTAGTTAGTTGGCTCTAATGGTCTTCTTGTGGAGCTCCTGTCCCCTCTGGATCCTTCTACTCCCCATACACACACACATACTTTTCCACAAGGATCCCTATGCTTCAACCAATGATCGGCTGTGGGTCTGTGCATCTGTTTCCATCAGCTGCTGGATGGAGCAACTCAGAGGACAGCTATGCTAGGCTCCCATCTGTAAGCATAGAGAATATTGTTAATCCTGTCATGAGCTGGCTGTCTCCCATGTGGGGAGCCGCAGGGTGAGCCGGTCGTTTGTTGGACATTCCCACAATCTCTGCTCTATTTTTGTCCTTGCACATCTTGTAGGCAAGATAAATTATAGGTGGAATTTTTCGTGGGTGTGTTGTTGCCCCCCCATCAGGAGTCCTGTCTACTTAGAGGGTAGCCTCTTCGGTCTTCCTGACCCCTGTTACCAGGAATCTCAGCTAGAGTGACCCTCATATCCTCATAGCAGCCAACCCTGTCATAGGTCTCCAGCTTCACAAAGAAGCCTCGACCAAGGTTTCTCCCTTCAAGCCCTGTCTTCCTGTGTCTGCTCTGCCTAACTCTGATTTCCACCCTCATTTCTCTGCATGCTCCTTCTCTTACCCTGCTCCCTCTCTTCAACCACTTCCTCTGTCTATTCTATTTCTACTTCTAGTTTGGAGTTAAGATCCTCTCTTGGGTTCTTGTTGTTTAGCTTCTTTAGGACTATAAATTTTAATGTTTATCCTATATTATATGTACAATACATACTATGTGTGTCTTTGTGGGTCTTGGATACCTCGCTCTGAATGATATTTTCTAGTTCCATCCATTTGCCTGCAAATTCATGATGTCTTTGCCTTTAATAGCATTCCATTGTGTAAATGTACCACAATTACTTTATACATTCTTCAGTTGAGGGGCATCTAGATTGTTTCCAGATTCTGACTATTATGAATAAAGGTGCTATGAATGTAGCTGAGCAAGTGTACTTGTTGTATATTGAGCATTTTTTGGGTATATGCCCAGGAGTGGTATAGCTGGGTCTTGAGGAAGAGTTATTCCCAATTTTCTGGGATAGTGTCAGATTGATTTCCAGGGTGGTTGTACACATTTTCACTCCCACCAAAAATGGAGGCGTGTTCCCTGTTCTCCACTTCCTTGACAGCATGTGCTTGTCATTTGTGTTTTTGATCGTAGCCATTCTGATGAGTGTAAAATAGACTCTCACAGTCATTCTGATTTGCGTTTCTCTGATGACTTAAGGGTATTGAGCATTTCTTTAAGTGCTTCTCAGCCATTCAAAATTCTTTAGTGGAGAATTCTATATTTAGCTCTGTACCCCATTTTCAATTGGATTATTGGTAGGGTTGGTGTTTAATATCTTGAGTTTTATATATATGTGTGTGTGTATGTATGGATGTATGTATGTATACACACACACATATGATATTAGCTCTTTGTCAGGTGTGGGGTTGGTGAAGATATTTTCCTAATCAGTAAGCTGACATTTTGACAGTGTCCTTTGTCTTAGAGAAACTTTTCAATTTGATGAAGTTCCATGTATTAATTGTTGACCTTAGAGCACGAGCTGTTGTTCTGTTCAGGAAGCTGTCTCCCGTGCCAATGAGTTCAAGGCTCTTCCCCACTTTCTCTTCTAATAGATTTAGTGTTTCTGGTATTACCTTGGGGTCTTTGATCCACTTGAATTTGAGTCTTGTGAAGGTGATAGATATGCATCTATTTGAATTTTTGTACATTTTGACATCCAGTTAGACCAGCACAATTTCATGAAGATGATTTCTTTTTTCTGTTGTATGGTTTTGGCTTTTTTTGTAAAAAAAAAAAAAAAAAAAAAAAAAAAAAGCAAGATCAACTGATCTGTTTCTATGACAGTACCATGCAGTTTTTACTACTATTGCTCTGTTATATGGCTTAAAATCAGGGATGGAGATACCTCAAAAAGATCTTTTATTATATAAGACTGTTTTAGCTATTCTGGTTTTGGTTTTGGTTTTCATATGAAATTTAGACTGGTTCTTTCAAGGTCTGTAAAGAATTGTGTTGGTAGCGGGGTGCTATGCTGCACTCCTGTGATCCCAGCACTCAGGGAGGCAGAGGCATAGGCAGGAGTAGCTGCATGAGTTCAAAGCCAGCCTTGTCTACAAATTGAGTCCAGGATAACCAAGACTACACAGAGAAATCCTGTCTTGAAAGAACAAAAACAAAACAACAACAACAAAAAGCGCTGGTATTTTGATGGGAACTACATTGAACCTGTAAATTGCTTTTGGTGTGATGGCCATTGTTGCTATGTTAATCCTGCTGATCTATGAGCATGAGGCCTCTTTCCATTTTCTGATATCTTCTTCAGTTTTCTTTTTCAGAAACTGGAAGTTATTGTCATACAGGTCTTTTGACTTATTTGGTTAGAGTTACACCAAGATACTTTATATGATTTGTGGTTATTGTGAAGGGTATGGTTTCCCTAATTTCTTTCTCAATATCTTTGTTGTTTGTTTACAGGAGGGCTATTAAATATTTTGAATTAATTTTGTATCCAGCCACTTTCTGAACATGTTTATCAGCTGTAGGAGTTCTCTGGTGGAATTTTTGGGGTCACTTATGTAAGCTATCATATCATCTATGAATAGCAATCCTTTGACTTCTTCATTTCCAATTTGTATCACTTGATTTTATTTAGTTGTATTATTGCTCTGGCTAGGAATTCAAGTACTATATTGAAGTGATATGGTTAGAGTGGGCAGCCTTGTCTTGTCCCTGATTTCAGTGGGATTGCTTTAAGTTTCTCTCCATTTAATTTGATCTTGGTTATAGGCTTGCTGTATATTGTCTCTATTGTGTTCAAGTCTGTGCCTTGTACCCTGGATCTTTCTAAGACTTTTATGGTAAACAGGTGTTGGATTTTATCAAATGATTTTTTGGCACCTAAGGAGATACTCATTTTTTTTCTTTCATTTTATTTATATGGTGGATTACATTAATGGGTTTTGTATATTGAACCACCCCTGTCCAGGATGAATCCTACTTGATTATGTTAGATGGTATTTTTGATGTGTTCCAGAATTCTATTTGCAAGTATTTTATTGTGTATTTTTGCATCAATGTTCATAAGAGAGATTGGTCTGAACTTCTCTTTCATTGTTGGGTCTTTGTGTTTTAGGTATCAGGGTGACTGTGGCTTCATAGAATGAGTTTGGCAATGTTCCTTCTGTTTCTAGTTTGTGAAATAGTTTGAGGAGTATTGGTATTAGCTCTTCTTGCAAAGTCTGGTAGAATTCTGAACCGAAATGATCTGTTAGTAGCCCATTTTTGGTTGGGAGAATTTAATGACTGTTTCTGTTTCAATAGATTTTATAAGATTGTTTATCTTGTGTACTTGATCTTGATTAACTTCTGTAAGTGAAGTCTATCAAGAAAATTGTCCATGTCATTTAGGTTTTCCAATTTTGTGGCATATAGGCTTTTGAAGTAAGACCTAATGCTTGTTTGGATTTCCTGGGTGTCTGATGTTATGTCCCTTTCATCTCTGATTTGGTGGATCTAGATATTGTCTCACTGCCTTTTAGTTAGTTTGGCTAAAGGTTTGTCGATCCTGTTGATTTTCTCAAAGAACCAGCTCTTGGTTTTGATGTTTTTTTGGTTTTTGTTTTGTTTTGTTTTGTTTTGTTTTGTTTTGTTTTGTTTTGTTTTGTCTTATCTTCTTTGTTCCTAATTTAGTGATCTCAGCCCTGAGTTTGGTTATTGCCTGCTGCCTACTCCTTTTGTGTATTTTTATTTGTTTCTTTTTTTTTCTAAAGCTTTGAGCTAAGCTGTTAAGTTGCTAGTATGACATCTCTCTAATTTCTTTATGAATGCACATAGTTCTATAAACTTTCCTCTTAGCACTGCTTTCATTGTGTCCCATAAGTTTGGGTATGCTGTGCCTTCGTTTTCATTAAATTTTAGGAAGTCTTTAATTTCTTTCTTTATTTCTTCTCTTGGCCAGTGGTCACTGAGTATGGAGTTGTTCAGTTTCCAAGAGCTTTTTATATTTTTGTTGTTGTTAAAGTCCAGCTTTAATCCATGGTAATCTGATAAATTAAAATGGATTAATTCAATTTTGTTATATTAGTTGTAGTTTGCTTTGTTACTGAATATATGGTTAATTTTGGAGAAGTTTCCATGTTGTACTGAGAAGGTATATTCTTTTGTGTTTGGGTGAAATTTTTAAAGTATTTTTTACAAATGGAAATTTTTGATGCCTATGTAATTTGGGGTAGATGAATTTAATTTTACTGAGGACAACAGTGGTCAGAACTGCAATACTATGTTGGTCTTTTTTTTTTTTTTCTGAGCCAAGTCCTTAAAGGGAGATTGTATAACATTTGTAAAGGATGGGAACAGAAGCAGGGTGGGCTGTTGCATTGACCAATCATATTTTGACACAAAGGGTTAAGCAAGGGGTGACTGGGCCTTTCCAGGTCACCTGGTTTCAGATCCTTTGACTCAGCTCTTTGCAGTCATGTCCTCTTTTGAACTTAGGCCTGGAATTTAGAGTGATAAGGAAACAAAGGAGTGAGCAAGCTTTAAGTCAAGACAGGCAGTGCATTTACAACTTGTGTGCCTTAGTATAGATAAAGAATGGCAACTTCCCTCTTTACATCCTTACTGATTAACAGACAAATGTGAAAACACCTGAAGAAGCAGGACAAGAGAAAGGTTCTGGGGTCTGGGGATATAAATTCAATTTTGACCCTGCCATCAAGAGGAACTTGTTCCTGAGATGGCTGAATCCAGGAAACTGCCTCCTAACATTTCCCCCTGTCGTTATGTACCAAAATCAAATATTATGACTTCTCTCCAGTATACAAGGGGTAGTATTGTGCCTTCAAAGCCATGAGTTTAATAGCATTAATATGGCCTTGGACAAAAACTTGAATTAAAGTTTATCATGCAAGGAGCACAAAGCATGACCAGGAGAAACAGAACCAAGGACCAGTTCTCCATCAGTTTATCAGAACTCCATTGATTAATGTTATGATCTGGTATGTCAGGTGGCATTATAGGTAACCATTTGTCCCTTATGCCAGAGAATTTCTTTTTGACTTGGCATTTCAGCCTGTTAGGTAAAACAATGGATGACATATTCTCTTCAATACATCTAATGTATTGAATGTCAGATTAATTGAGATATTAATTAATTAATTAATTAATATCTCAATTAATCTGACATTAGGATGTGGATATCGGCTTGCAGTTGACAGGTGATAACCTGAATGAAGTTTGTCAGCCAGGTAAAAATCTGCTGAGACAAATATAGACTAGGGACAGAAATTAAAATTGTCTAGTATTTGGGGACAATGAGGAATCCCAAGACCCAGGGGAAAATTCCATTTTCAAGAACAGGCAGGTGTACATGTTCAATCTGTGGCAGGTGGATCCAAGTCTTACCACTTTTTTTCATTCCTGGAACCTTATATGAATTTTAGTTTACAAAAGGAAGTATGTTAGAAAAAGCAGTTAACAGGTGTCTGTCAGACAGCTGGAGTAGACTCATGCCATTGAGACCTAGAAAAAGCCATAACTTTGGATTAAAAAAAAATGAACATTCTTTTTTTTTTTCAGCCCAGAGGGCTACATATACAGATTTGTCAGACATATTTTCAGCACAGTGAGAAGCACTTTTAGTCTATATTCAGAAGACAACCAAAAAGAATTTAAAATCTTGAACTTGTGACTAAATAGAAAGCAGCCAGTGCTCCATCAGCTTATCAGAACTCCACTGATCAATGTTAATTCTAAACTTTTGAAATCTTATAATAACATAAGTATAACAATAGCATATGGGAGGGAAGGAGGGAGCAGGATACAGCTAGGATACAAAGTTAATAAAATGTAACTAATAATAAAAAGTAATAAATAAAAATGGAAAAAAAAAACAATAGAATAGAGGGGGGAGAGAATCCTGAAACATTTCTCATTTTCATATGCCTTAAATCACTTTCTTATAGCTCTACAACTTTACATACCTTAAAACACCTTCTTAGGCCCCCAACCTTCATAATCTGCCTTTACCAACCTAAAAACACATTTTTAGATCTTCCAACCATCATAACTTGCACTTACCAACCTTCAAACGCATTCTTAGACCCTCATAACTTAAACTGTCATATCCTCAGAACTTATATAAACTTTAAACTTTTTCTACCCGGTTATTCATTTCGAGACATAATTGGTTGATTATTAGGAGCGGTTATTTAAATAAAAGAACAGCAAAAAGTTACATTGCAATCTATGTGTCTTTTAACATGAAGCCTGTGAACAAGGCAAACCTTTTTGCCTTTTTAAATAATAGGACTAGCAATTTAAAGTAACTAATGGATTGACAAATGCACTAACATGGTGGAAGTCTACCTCGAGGTAAGGAGCTAGTTGCCTGCTGTTGCCTAGCTGTCAAGCTACAGTCAGCTTAGCCATCAATGTAGTCAGAGACTTGAGAAGGAAAAATAATCTAAATGGTCTATAGTAGTTAAAATGGCAGAGACTAGTCCATCATCCACTACCTAAACAGTTGTCCCAGGCTCCTGTGGTCTCAATGTTATCACAGGCGGAAGCCATCAGGCCCAGAAGATGAGAGACATTTTTTGTGGAAAAGGAACATGGGAGAGACTGACTTCACCTTGTCTTCCGCAATGTGGGACACTCTCCCAGTGTCCTGTTTGTTCACAGCTCAGGCTGGGCCCTAACAGCTGGAGAAGCATAGGGGAAGTCTCCACAGTCCAGGTGGAGTCCTTTGTCATTGTGCTCGTATCTTCTTGGTGACCTTGGCAGGGTCACTGTTAGGATTTGGCAGTCTCTGTCATAATATGTTTAAACATTCTTAAATGCCATATTCAACAGGTCTCTGACAGGCTTGAGGGCCAGAACCAATCAAGCATATCTGAGTTAAACAATCTCTGTTTTTAGTTATCTGCACTAAATTGTACCTTGAAAACATAAAACATACTTAGCATGACTATAAATGTAGTTCTGAACATATAAGGTAACTGATTATTAACTTATATTCTAAGTATCCTTAACAGTTTATAATAAAATAACAACTTCTGAATAAAAGCTTTTTCAGTATCCAAATAAGACTTTTAAATCTAGAGACTGGGAATTCTCTTGATCCTTCCACACTATAACATTAAAAAACAAAGTTTTCTGTATGACCCAGTTTATAATATAAGCTTTAGTTTAATAATGCTGCCAAAAGCAAGGTTAGACACATATTCTTAAATTAGTCTCTGTTAGCCTGAATAGACCTTAGGCAGAAAGAGATGTTTTTAAGCCATTGATTCTTAACTTTTTTAATATTCTACACCTCTAAAATTTAAAGCCCCTCAATTGTATTTTTGTAATATTAAAATAAAGTACCTTTCTACGAGTAAAGATGTACAACATGACCGTAATTTTCAGAAGGCAAAACCAAGTTCTAACACTATAAACAATTTCAATTTAGTGTTTCAAAAATCAATACCAAGTAGGTTATTTTCATGTTACAAAGTTTGGTTACCAGAAAGAAAAGTTCTTGTATACAAAAACATGGTGGTGCAGCTTTAATACCTCATTCAAGAAACACTGCTTTAAGTCCTCTCTTTTTATATGTCTGGGTTTTAAGATAGGACAATTTAAAGCATCTTTAGAGACCTGTGTCCTTGGTCCTCTCATGCCATGTGTTGTTGCCCAGAGTGGCTCCAACCCTGAGTTACTTGTTCTAAGCTAGCTTGTTGTTTCAGATGTCCCAGATTTTTACATACCCAGTAACCAATAATCTATAACCAAAACATACAGAGCATAGGAAATTTATACATCTAAGACCAGCCAGAAATAAACATGCAGTGGTCACACATAGATTTATGTGTTCAAAACAGACAAACAAAATTTTCCTTACTTCCTAGCTGTAATTTCAAGGGAGGAACACCTTTCTACTTGCTGAATCCAATTCATCCAAGCAAGAGGTAAGGTTTCTTGCAAGGCTGCCGGACTCCTAGCTGCTGGTGCGTGCAGGGCTCCAAGAGCAGAGCCAGCTCATCAGCTTTGTAGTCTCGATTCAGCCAGGTTTCTTCTTTTGAAAACTCTCTGAGATGGTTTAAGACTAAGGCAAGGGCTGGACGGCCAGCAGATTAACTTTGGCACATTTTCTGAATATAAAACACAGAGCAACAATCAAACTAAACGAAACTATGGGCATAAACTGACAGACATGAACAGACCAGCATGCCCAAAGACAGAACCGGATGTCCCACAACTGAGCCCGTGAGAAGACCAGGAAAATCCAGACAACAGCGTACGGGGCCTGGACTGGATCCCCAGGCGATCCGAAGATAATATTTCAGACAGCAAATTAATCAGACAAGTTAAATGAGCCCTTGGATTTAAAGTAGCAGGACATAATGAGTTTTCCAGGATAGACAAAGTCCCGAAATTCCAACAACAAGCTGATGAAGTAAAGACAGAAACAAAATTTGGCAACAAAACAATTTGACAATATAAAGATAGAAAGAAAATTTGACAGTAGAGCAGGCAGATGGTCAGATGAGCAAGACAAAAGGACAGTCGCAAGACTTCGACAACATACGGTTGAACCAATTCCAAATGTTCCCCGAACAGACAGATTCCAAACGTTCCCCAAGGGGAACCAGAGAGGGCTCAGACGTCTCCGGACCTCCTCCGACCTTAGGAGATGTGCTGCATCCAGCTCTCCTCTTTTAGGTCTCAAAACGTTACTACTGAACAAATTCTCAAAACACATAAAGGGCATCCCCAAAACAGGTTACAAATTACAAGTTTGAGCACCGGTACCAAATTGGTACCTCACAAGAGGTTCAGACTTACCGATGGGGCACCCCAAAACAGACGTGAGCTCTTGGCTTCGCAGTTCATGCATCAAAATGTTGGGTTCGGGGTGGAAGCCTAGAAAACTCACTTCAGAGACAGAAGCTTAAAATGCAAGTTTTATTTTCTGCGCTAGCAGGGAGGCAGCCAGTTCAGGATCTGAACCGAGTCCGGGAAGGGAGATTGTGCAACATTTTTAAGGGTTAGGAACAGGAGCGGGGTGGGCTTCTGTATTGACCAATCATACTTTGACACACAGGGTTAAACATAAGGTGACAGGACCTTTCCAGGTCACCTGGCTTCAGAACCCGCAGTCACCTTCTCTTTTGGACTTTGGCCTGGAATTTAGAAGATAAGAGAACAAAGAAGTGAGCAAGCTTTGAGTTAAGACAGACAACACATTTACAATTTGCCCGCCTCAGCTTAGATAACGGATAATGGCAACTTCCTTCTTTAAATGCTTTACTGGTTAACAAACGAACATGAAAATACCTAAAGAAACAAGATATGAATTGGGTTCCAGGGCCTGGGAATGTGAACTCAGTTTTGATCAGCCAGCAAGATGAAACTTGTTCCTGAGATGGCTGGGCCCGGGAAACTGCCCTCTAATAATAATCACATATAACCATAATACAATCATCAAAATTCAGAAATTAGGGCTGGACAGGCACAGGGCAACCTCTCTATGAGCTATTGATCAAGGAAGTCTCAGAAGTCCCCCAAATGATGCAAGTTATTGCCAGTGCCCTTGGTTGCCCACTACAACTATATGGTAAGACTTTGGCTGAAGCACATGAGAAATCAAGTTGAAACAGACGGGAGCTTCCTTCCTAGCTAGCTTTCACGGTGCATGAAGCACTACGGAGGCTGCCGTGGCAGGGACCTCATCAGTGTGCTCCTACATGCTGCAACACTGCGCCAGCGAGACGTGACGCCGGGAATGCTAGGAAGACGGTTACGGTTACGGGGCTAACCAACCAACCACTGTCTTCTTAGATTTGGCATCTGCCCCTCAGGGAAAATTTCAAGCCTGTTACTCTAAACCTAGTCAAATCCATTGTTAAGGAAGTCGGAGCCTCGGCACTGCTATTATTATGCTAAATATTCATGTCCAAAGAAGTTGGCAGAGAGTGATAGAGGAAAACTCCCAACAACCTCTCCTATCAATTTAAGAACACAGGAATGTGCACCTGCACACACACATAAACAAACACTTAAGTAGACAAACAAATAAATCTTATATGGTTGTTTTTCTGAGACAGGGTTTCTCTATGTAGTGTTGGCTGTCCTGGAACTTGCCCTGTAGAGTAGGCTGGCCTCGAACTCAGAAATCTGCCTGCCTATACTGGGATTAAATGTGTATATCACCACACCTGGTAAATAAATCTAGAAAGGAAGGAAGGAAGGAAGGAAGGAAGGAAGGAAGGAAGGAAGGAAGGAAGGAAGTTAGGAGCTGGGAAGATGGTTCATGGCAAGAGCACTCAAGGCCTGCAGAACTGAGGTCCAGTTTCCAGCACCCTTTGAGAAGATGGATTGGCTGAGTGCTCCTGTAGCCCCATCTTGGTGGGGAGAATGTGCTGGGACTTGCTTTCTGAAAGCCTAGCTCTAGCACAGTAAGAAAACTTTTCTCAATGACATAGGCAGGGTGATCGAGGAGAGTGGCTGATGGCATCTCTGGCCTCTGAGCATGCAAATGGGTTCCGGTCCTTATACACCCGAGTGCACATACATGTTCCACGTGCATGTACACACACACACACATATGTATGACTATGTTGCCTGCATGCATACTTGTGTACCATGTGTACACCTGGTGCCCGTGGGAGGCCAGAAAGTGGTGTCGTATCCCCCGGAGCTGGAGTTAGCGAAGGTTGTGAGATATCATTTGGGTGCTGGGAACTATATCCAGGTCCTCTAGAAGATAAATCAGTGCTTTAAACACTGAGCCATCTCTCCAGCCCGTGTAATCGTTCTTCATAATTGCATCCAGGTTACAAAATGTGAAGGAGAATCTCTGAAAAGAAGCTGTGTTTACAAAGGCTGATGGCTGGAACTTCAGTGGCGTGGAGAGCATGGAATGCTGCAAAGCAAGAGCCAAAGTACAAGGTATCCTGGGCTATCTTTAGCCTGCTGACTTAGCCTTTCCTTGCCCTCCTCCTTGTGAGACTTTTCACACTCACATAAAGAGGAACCCAACATCCCAAGAAATTTTAAAAACAAACAAACAGAACACTTGTAGAATGTATTAACAAAATCTTAGTTTTCCACCAATCAAAGAGGCAAGAATATTGTCAGATAACATCTAAGACCAATAGCAAATTCTCTCCATCTGCCTTCACGTGCCTACCTGAGGTACCCCTCCAATGTATTTGATAAGTGCCTTGGTTTGTGACTTCTATTTGTTTTGCTCTTGAAGCGGAGGCTGTTTTGTTTTGTTTTGAGACAGGGTTTCTCTGTGTAGTCCTGGATGTCCTGAAACTCCCTCTACATACAATGGTGGGCTTAAACTCAGTTCTGCCTGCCTCTGCCTCCAGAGTGCTGGGATTAGAGGCATGCACTGCCATCACCCGGCTGATTTTTATTTGTTATATTTACAAAAAAAAAAAAAAAAAAAAAAAAGTCACAAAACTGCTTCCACACCAGAACATGCCATTCTGGGATGAGCCTAAATCTGCATTCTGTGCTGTGGTCACCCACATTTGTCTCCAGAATAAACTGTCTCTTATTCCCTGTGAGGTGAGAACTGTGTTTTTGTGTTGATAGAAGCTTTGGTGTGGTTGTCAAAGAGAATATGTGACTTTAATCTTTCTTCTTTCTGGCGCACATTGCAAATGTGTGAGCTGAATTTAGAACTTTGTTCTGTTCCCCAGGTCTTCTTGGGAACAGAAGACTGTAAGGGCCAGTTTATGTTTACACACCATGGGGTACGGATATCTGATAAGAGTCAGTTAAAACATGCCTGACACTGAACATGGTGGATTACGAGTCAACACAACATGGCTGACACCAGCTACCCAGAGACCATTCTCTGATGATGCATGCTGTTGTATAGCTATTTTGGCAAATGCCACTTCCGTGTAATTTTTGTATAAATATGGCCTTGCATGTGTTTGTAGGTATACGAGCCTACAGCCATGTGGCTTGCCTACCAGTCTACATGTGTCCTGGCACATGCACAGGCGACTGCTGTTGGCTGCCCTGACGAGGGGCTTTTGTCCTGGTGAATAAAGCCTGTCTCTCTGCCTGTGGCTCTTTAATAACCTCTTCAAGCTCCTGATCCTGTGAACCTCTCCTTTCCTGGCATCACAACACAGACCTCACAATGTGAAAGTCCAAGGACAACTTTCTGGAGTTGCTTTTCTCCTTCTATCATGTGGGCCCTTAAGTTTGAACTCAGGCCCTCAGGCTTGCCAGCAAGTACCTTTACCCCTAAGCCATCATTCCAGCCTCGTGTATCTGGTTTTTGTACATAAAATATTGTTTTGATTACTGTTCTTTTGATCAAGATGGCTATTGGCTATTCAGGGTCTTTGTGCTTCCATGTGAATTCCAGAACTGTTTTTTCGAGTTCTGTAAAGAATGTCTCTGCCCCCTGAACCCACGTGTGTTTCAAAAGGAATGAACTTGGGAGCGGCTGCAGCTGCGGCTGAGACTGCATTCAGTGAGATTGTTGCTTCTGAAGTTGTGGGGCCTCCACGGCCAGGACATAGTTGTGCCTAAAGGAATGAAAGGAAAAATTGTAGGACGGGAAAAGAAAGTCATCCATTCGTATGGTAGAAAAGCAGCTCAGATTGCAAGAAAGTCTCACAGACAAGACAAAAAGGAAAAATTGAAGATTGAGAGGGCCTTGCATCTCAACCTTATTGGTGACAAGCTTCAGTGGTTTCACAGTCATCTGGATACCAAAAAAAAAAAAAAAAGAAATATTCAAAGAAAGATGCCTGCAAATTAATTGGAAGGTATGTGAATTGGTTCAGCGGTGAGCTGGAGCAGACTGAGTTACACAACAGCACCAGGGACAGGCAGGGAAGGAGGCTGCCACCAAGCAAACAATGGAGCAGGAGTGGCAACAGTACGGCTATGGTGTGGAGATCCCAGGCATTTTAGACTCTGGTAGTCTGCAGACTTCCCGGGAATGGGATTTTGATCTGAAGAAATTGCCGAACACCAGAATGAGGAAAGTTTGTGCTCACGATGCAATCCCTAAGAAGCACAAACAGATGAATATTTTAAATATAGAAAAGGACTTAGGAGAATTAGAACAGGGGAAACTGGGGACTTTACAGATGGGAAACTGGAACCAACAAGTGAAGAGAGTGACACAGATGAAGAAATGACTCCAGTGCCTGCCTGCCTGCCTGACCTTACTGAAATCACTTGAGACCCTCACATCCTACTCACTGAGTGTGCTAAATAATCACCTATACATGGACTGATGAGATGGCTCGGCAGACGGGCCTGCAACCACGCCTGACTGCCAAAGTTTGATTTCTGGAATCCACCGGTGAAGAGAACAGACACTACACGGTTTCTTCTGACTTCCACATGCACACCTTGGCATGAATGCACACACAGATAAAAGTTTTAGTAAGTAAAGAAAAAAAGAATATCTTTGTATTTGGCAAAGATAGTTTTCTTCTTTTTTTTTTTTTTCTTGTTTGTTTGTTTTTTGAGACAGGGTTTCTCTGTGTAGCCCTGTCTGTCCTGGACTCATTTGTAATCCAAGGTGATCTAGAACTCATTGAGATCCACCTGTCTCTGCCTCCCTGAGTGCTGGGAGTGCTGGGATTACAGGCGTGAGCCACCATGCCTGGCAGATGGTTTTCTTGAAAGAAACTTTAGCTCTGTTTCCTTGACTGGCCTGGAACTCACTATTTAGACCAGGTTGTCCCTGAAGCACATCATCCTCCTGCCTCTGCTTCCTCAGCACTGGATCACCACGTGTGACTAGAAACGCAGCCTGCCACAGGTATGTTCATCTGTTTTGCCTAGAGTCTACAGGTCACTTTGGGTAACAGACATTTAAACAATCTTAATTATTTTAGTCCATGAATATGGGCTCATTATTCATTATACTTATTTTTGAAAAATTATCTGTTTATATATGTAGGTGTGCACACATATGCCACAGTGTGTGTGTGTGTGTGTGTGTGTGCGTGCGTGCGTGCGCGCGCGCGCGCGCGCGCGCGCGTGCCAGAGGCCAAAGGACAACACTGTGGACTTGGTCCTCTATCTTCACCTTTACATAGCTTCCTGGAATGAAGCTCAGGTCAGTCACCAGCCTTGCCCTGAACTTTACTCACTGAGCCAGCTCACCAGGCTATTTCTTTCCTGTTCTCTGATGTCTTTCCTTAGTGCTCGGTGAGTAGATGGCAAATCTGGGTGGTTTGATTGACCACCCATGCTGAGGATCAGCTAGGACCCGAGCCTGGCTTCTTGGATACAGACTTCTGCAGTTCCTTCCACATGCTTTCACCCATGTCCTGAAAATAGTCCAGAGTGTCTGGACAGCTTGTTAGTGCTCTTCCACCAACAGGCTACCGAGGCTGCGGTCTCTGGACAAGGAAACAGGTGCTTGCAGTATTTTTAATGGGCATCTTTGTAAACGCTGGTATACATGATCAGTCTTCACATCCCGCAATCTGAGTGTTCTGTCTGGAAGGGTCTGTGCTTTTATTTATAGGGGCTGGAGAGATGGCTCACCAGTTCAGTGATTGCTGCTCTTGCAGAGGACCAGGGTTTCCTTCCAAGTGTCCACACCTGGAAGCTCACAAACACGTGTAACCCTAACGGAAGGAATTGCAGCACCCTCTCAGGCCTCTGTGGACATGGGCACAGACATACCTAGGCACACAAATAAACACAAAACTATTGTTTTAAAAAGATAATTGTTGGCTGGGTGGTGGTGGCACATGCCTTTGATCCCAACACTTTGGAGGCAGAGACAGGCAGATCTCTGAGTTCGATGACAGCCTGGTCTACAGAGTTACAGGACTGCCAGGGCTACACAGAGAAACACTGCATTAAAGGGAGGAGGGGGAACAGCCTGGTGGTGGCAGTGCATGACTTTAACCTCAGTGCTTAGGAGGCAGAGGCAGGTGGGTTTCTGTGAGTTCCAGGTCAGCCCAGAGCCAGTTCCAGGACAGCCAGGGCTACACAGAGAAACGCTGTCTTAAAAAAATAAAACAAAGCAAAATAAAAAGATTTCTGCAATAGCCCTTATTTTAGAGCTTTCTTCTTCTTCTTCTTCTTCTTCTTCTTCTTCTTCTTCTTCTTCTTCTTCTTCTTCTTCTTCTTCTTGCTTTTTGTTTTTGTTTTTTGTTTTTTTGAGACAGGGTTTCTCTATGGAGGTATGGATGTTCTGGAACTCACTGTGTAGACCAGGCTGGCCGTGAACTCACAGAGATCCACCTGCCTCTTCCTCCCGAGTGCTGGGATTAAAGGTGTGCACCACCACTGCCCAGCTGGAGCTTTTATGCTTTAATTTAATTAAAGTTACTTCTTTTTAATTACATGTGCATGTGTGTGCACATGAGCGTAGCTGCCCTCAGAGGTCCTGAGGCCCTTGGAGACAGCTGCCCAGTGTGGGTGCCGGAGCCAGCTGCCCAGTGTGGGTGCCGGAGCCAACCGAAATCCTCTGGAGGAGCAGCAACTTCTCGTAACCACTGAGCCATCACTCTGACTCCCTCGTATAATTTATTATTGGTGGTGGTGGTGGTGTGTGCATTCGTGTGTGTATGAGTGTGTACATATATGTGTATGGGTGTGCATGGGCATGAGTACAAGTGAGGTATGTGCATATTCGTATGTGTCATCAGAGGACAAGTTTGGAGAGTGGGCCTCCTGTTGCCATACTGGGGTATACCTTGGGGAGAGGGGGGTTCAGGCCTGCACGGCAGATGCTTCTACCCACTGAGGATTCTTGCTGCCACTGGAGATTTTTTTTCTTTTGTGTGGATAGAACCTATGGCTTCCCACAAGGTAGGCAAGTGCTATGCCAACTAGTTATGGCTTCAGTCCCATAAAACAGTTACTAATTAATGAAACACACTGAGCTTAATCTTTGCTAAATGCCTTATTCTTTATAAAACCTGTTGGAGGATGTTTTTGTGCTCTGTGTATTTAAGTGCTGATTTTTTTTTCCCCCAAAGAGCTGGTTTCAGTCCAGACCTTGATATTGTCATTATTATGAAGCATCTCTTGATTCAGTGTTTTGTAAAACATTGTTCTCAGTCATCTTCTGATTGGTCAAACAAAGAGCTGAACATCTTTTAGCTGGGCCGGAGAGGAAAAGGTAGGACTTTTGAGCAGAGAGAGAGAGACAGAGACAGAGAGAGGAGTGTCAGTCTTAGGTGGGGACCTAGAGAGATGCCATCGAGATGCAGGAGCTAGATGTACGAGACTGAGGGGAGGTAAGGAACCACAGCCAGAACATAGATTAAGATGGATTAAGATAAATGGGTTAGCTGGTTGGGAACCACAGCCTAGCTTAAGGCCTAAAGCTATTTTAAATATACATAAGTCTCTGCGTCATTATTCCGAGCTGGGGCAGGCATAATCCGTACTTTCACATTTGGCGTCCAACATGGTAGGCATGTAGCCCAAACTAAGACAAAAATCCAAGCTTACAACAAAAGATGCAGGTATTAGACATAGTCCCGCCGGTACCAGCTGGTGCCCGAGAACGTGAGGCATGAACAGAGAGCAGAAGCGGTGGTGGATCATGGGAACATGCCAGCCTCTGGGAACTCACTGCTGCGTGCAGCGGCTCCAGTCAGAGCTGGTTGATAGAGCTGATGAGCTACAGACAGCAGTCAAAACAATAGCCCATTTGGGATGAGCTGTATCCCAATGGCCAACGCAGCTGCCGCACCACCTAACCAGAGTGGGTGGAGGCAGAAATGGTGGTGGCAGTGGGGCCCAGCAATTTCCTAGAGCTGGGGTGGTGAGTAACGGAGGCGCCCTCTGACACCTGTTTACATGAGACTTGACTCTCACAGGAGGGCAAGCATCAGCCCAGCCAGGGTGGCCTGAGGGCCCAGGACAGGCAGTGAAAACACATCAGCCTAAGGATAAGTCTCAGCCCAGAAGCCGTGGTTTCTCCAGCAGAATGGTAAAGCAGCCCCTTCCCCATGAACAGAATGGCTGGGGCGGAGCTAGCAGCCCGCACATTCAGCACATTTAGCTGAATGACTACAAAAGTCTGTACCCCCCACCCCCCCTCACCTCATCCTCCCACAGAAGGCAGCGGGGCAGAGAAACTTGGCCCAGCAGAGGACACGCCAACAAAAGTACACAAAGAAAGAGTAAAATAAAATTAAAAAGAATAAGCCACATAAAGACGAAAAAGAGTCTAGAGGAAATTAAATACAGAAAAGGATATTAAGGAGCTTGGCCTGGTTGGCACACGCTTGTAATCCCAGCACTCAGGGAGGCAGAGGCAGGCAGATCTCTGCGAATTCGAGGCCAGCCTGGTCTACAAAATGAGTCCAGGACAGCCAGAGCTACACAGAGAAACCCTGTCTCTAAAAACAAACAAACAAATAAATAAGAAAAAGATATTAGGTTAAAAAGCAACAAAAGAGAGATGAATAAATACACATAGAAAGTAAAATTTCCAAACAAAGAAGAGAGAAAAATAAAATAAAGTCTTCAAAGGAGAGAGAAAGATAAGTAGGAATGTCCTGCCAACGTGCATAATACAGTTCCTGGAAAAAAAAGGAGACAGAGAGAAGAAAAAGAAAAACATTTCCTACGTTAACGAATGGAAAGTACAATGGCAGGGGGCACTTGGACCATGTATAATTTTGTTACACTTATCAGCAAAGAAATAATTATACTTTCAGTAATGATTGCAATTGCACATATCCTCTTTAAGAAAGATCAGAATAAAGCAGACTTAGGGAAGGAAAAACTGAAAAATTCAATGCTAGAATGGAGACAATAAAAAAGAGATTAGAAAATCCTGTGATTCATAATAAAGTATCTTCAGAAGAATCAAATCTGGAACCTTACAATGACAAAAAAAAAAAAAAAAAAAAAAAAAAAAAAAAAAGTAGTACCAGATGAAGGTCTATATCCTGAGTTTAAAAAAAATACAGTTTTTGTGTAATAATGTAGCCTTAAAGCAATGTCATACAATAGCTTCTGTGTTTTATTTTGTAGAGTTTGGAAAAGTAAAATATGTGTACCATACTATAAGTTCATATTCAGAATTCCAGTGGGCTTTTGCCTAAAATTCTGAAAAGGATGATTCTGAGATTGCACATTTGCTAAACGTGATGGCTATATTGAAGATGGAAGCTGATTCTACTCCAGCATATGTATCCATTAGAATACAACAATTTTTTAGACATATGGAATAGAACACATTACATAGCTCTCTTACATTCATACAGATCAGGCAATTGTAGCAGATCTTGCTACACTTTAAAGGAGATACTCAAGCTGGGCGTGGTGGTGCACACCTGCAATCCCAACACCCTGGGAGGCAGAGGCAGGAGGATTTCTGAGTTCAAGGCCAGCCTGGTCTACAAAGCAAGTCCAGGACAGCCATGACTACACTGGAAAACCCTGTCTCAGAGAAAGAGTCGTAGGAGAGAAGAATATAGACTCTCTCAGAGATAGATTAAGTAATGCTTGAATGTCGATGACTAAGCAGCACGGCTGCTGAAAACCCTTGGGTAAGGGCTGAGTTGGATCAGCCAATAGAAGTGGTAACCTCAGAATGGACAGTAGGAAATGTGTCCCACAGAAGAGGTTTTGCCTTTGTTTCAACAGGAGGAGAAAAACTATGGATTCCTTCCAAATTAATAAAGATTAGATTTGAATGGGGAAGATCTCCTGAAATTTTTGGCTTCAGACAGGAAAAAAGAAACCAAAAAGCACAACAAAACTGGTAACATGAACGCTGATGCCTTTACATGGGAACAGCTCTGAGAACGTCTGAGACATCTTTTTGCATAGACAAGAAATCTTGTTGGGTACAGAGTCCTCAGGACTTAGAATGGCATCCTTTACCATGGCATGGATAGATATTTATATTGTAGCTATGGGGTTTGATGCCTTTCACCTGCTCAAACAGGGAGCAGAGAATCATCTTTGGTTGATTTGTGCCCACTGCACACTCCATGCATGTGTTGATGAAAAAAAAATGTAATTACCTTTGAAAGTTTATACGTTTGCAGAACAAAAGGACCAGACACTAAAGAAGACAAGTGTCCCAGACTTGTCCCAACCTCACAAACTGCCTCAAAAATCTGCATCAGAGCAACTTAAAAATGGCTAGCTAAGATGGTCCCACCTCACAGACTGTTCCCTCCAGGACTTCACTTAAGCCCTGCACTTTCCTATCCCACAGAGACTGTACAGCAAATGTTACAGCTAGCTCTCCTAGTACTTGGTCATTCTTCTAATTTTCTTAGGTTCCCCCAAAAGAGAACATTGCCCCCAGAAAACAAGAAATAATTTTAATAGAACAATGCCCCATTCCCAAAAAGTGGGGTGGGTGTTCTTTGGTCGTTTGATGGGTGATGGATATTTGTTGTTGTAAAGTAGAGTTGGTTACAAATTGTTAATGGTCTTGGTCAGGGAAGAAATGAATTAAAGGAGGTTAGACTAAGGGATATCTTTAAAATATATATATATATATATATATATATATATATATATATATATATATA
>NW_026585691.1:50106-112520 GCF_907164565.1 Psammomys obesus
ATATATATATATATATATATATATATATATATATATATATATATATATATATATATTTACTATGTATATAGTGTTCTGCCTGCATGTGTGCCTGCAGGACAAAAGAGGGCACCAGATCTCATTATAGATAGCTGTGAGCCATCTAGGGATTGAACTCAGAGCTTCTGGAAGAAGAGCTCTGGAAGAAGCGCCAGTGCTCAGAGGTTAACCTCTGAGCCATTTCTCCAGCCAAGATTAATGGATATCTTGTTCTCTTTCCTTTTCTTTCCTCTATCCTTCTTTGTCTCCTATCTAATGTTAGAGGAGAAGGGGAGAGAAGGGATGAAAAGAAAAAAGAGGTGATATAGGAATGATAGGATAAAGGGGTAAATTATTCAATTTACTTTTAAACTAAAGAGAAAATACTAGTCTCAACTATTTTACTGAAAAATAGTGCTTCACAACTGAACTGTCAGCATTTGAGATGCTGAAGCAAGAGGATAGTGAGGTCCAGGTCAGCCTGAGGACTACAGACTAAAGCCTATCTAAAAAATAAACGAATCAGCATTAAATAAATAAGAACTAAATCAACAATAAATAAATAGCTAAATAGATAAATGAGCCATGTTAGCTGGGCGTGGTAGCACATGCCTTTAATACCAGCACAGAGGTAGGTAGGTCTCTGTGAGTTCAAGGCCAGCCTAGTCTACAGAGTAAGTTCCATGACAGCAAAGGTTACACAAAGAAATCTTGTCAAAAATATAAAATAAAAAAAATACATAGATAGATAGATAGATAGATAGATAGATAGATAGATAGATAGATAGATAGATAGATAAGTTGCCGGGTGGTAGTGATGCATGCCTTTAATCCCAGATCTCTGAGTTTGAGGCCAGCCTGGTCTACAGAGTGAGTTTCAGGACAGCCAGGGCTATACAGAGAAACCCTGTCTCAAACAAAACAAAACAAAACAAAAAACCTCAAAGTACATACATGCATACATACATACATACATATACAGTGAAACATAAAGGGCTGGGGAGATGTCTCAGTAGGCAAGAGCACTTGCTCCAAAAACATCAGGACCTGGGTTCAGATCCCTAGCACTCACATAAAAGGTCAGGTATGCATGCCTTTAACAGTCTGAGACGATGTCTAAACTGAAGGAATTGGAGCTGAGCATCTGACGCTGCTGGACCAGAGTAAACAGGGCTAAGGAACTGCAATCTCCATTGCTCCTACAAACTCTTAAGACAATTCAGATCCTGAGTAGGAGCCTGAAATAAAGACAATTCTCGAGGTGCCTAAAATAAAACTCTCATAGTAGGAAGGCCTCCATATTACAGTCCTAGAAACAGGGATTTATTTTTGTTCCCCTTGTGTTAGAAAGAAGTTATTTAGCAATCCCACTTCCCCAGCACCCTGCTGGCATTGCTGAGTAAAGACATTTCTCCTCTCTAAATGTTAACTAGGCCTGGCCCTGCTTAGCTTCCAAGTACAGCGATTTGGCCATATATGATCAAAGTTATTTCTAGGATGGTTTTTGTGTGGTGTGTGTGTATAAGACAGTGTCTCCCCAGCAGAGTTTGGTGGCACTTGGATGCAGAGGCAGGCAGATCTTTGTGAGTTCAAGGCCGGCCTGGTCTACACAGCGAGTCCAGGACAGCCCAAGGCTAAACAGAGAAATTCTATCTAGAAAAACCAAAAACAAACAAACAAGCAAACAAAGAAAAAAGAGTGTCTCCCTATGTTGTAACTCAGGCTGATAGAGAAATTGAAGACCTGTCTCAGGTCTGGGATTACAGGGGTGTACCATCGTGCCTGGCTATTAGGTACTTACCCTGTTTTGCTCAAAAATGTTGGCTATTTTGATATTTTATGTGGGTGCTGGGTGTTTGAACTCTGGTTCTGATTGTCCAGCAAGCAGAATCATCTCCTGCCTCTGAGCCTGCCATTTCTTTAGCTCATTTATAACTTACCATTTTTTTTACTGAGATGCATTGTATGTTTTCTGGTCCTTAAACCTCAAATGCAAAGATACATTGTAAGTATAACACTGTTCAAATTTATAGTTGACTTACGAAACCAGAATACAACACTAGGACTGAAATTTTCAAAGCCTGTTAGTGAGGGTTGGGGATTTAGCTCAGTGGTAGAGCGCTTGCCTAGCAAGCGCAAGGCACTGGGTTCGGTCCTCAGCTCTGGAAAAAAAAAAAAATACTTCAAAGCCTGTTAGTGTATTAGTGGGGACAGGCTACAGCAACAAATCTAGCGCAGCACAGTGCAGCACGTAGCTCCTGTCTGGAACTGGTCCTGTAACACAGGCCTGTCAGCTACTCAGGAGGCTGAGGCAGAGGGGTCACAGGGCTTGCCTGAGCTTCAGAAGGAGTTCAAACGTACCTTGGGGTACTTAGAGATACTGCTGAGAAATGAAAAGCACAAAAAGGGTACTTTTTGAGGTACCTCAGTAGAACACTTGCCCATCATTTGTAATGACCTGATTCAACCCCTAATACATAAAGGGGGGAAAAAAGACATTTTTTTTTTTTTTTTGGTCTTTAAACACAGTTTTTCCCTCTACCCCAGTTTTATTTATCTAATTAACTAGTTTAGTTAGTTAGTTAGTTAGTTAACTAATTAATTAATTTAAAGTGTGGGCAAACATGACTCAAGTGTGGAGGTTATAGGACAACTCTCAGTTCTCATGATCACCAGGCTTGATGGCAAGCCCTTATACCCCAGTAAACTAACTGGCTAGCTCCCCAGTCTCTCTCTCTCTCTCTCTCTCTCTCTCTCTCTCTCTCTCTCTCTGTTTTTTCGAGACAGGGTTTCTCCATGTAACCTTGGCTGTCCTGGACTCACTTTGTAGACTGGGCCAACCTCAAACTCACACAGACCCACCTGCCTCTGCCTCCGGAGTTCTGGGATTACAGGCTGTAAGATAGTGCCCAGTTTCCCTGTTCATAAGGCAGGTGAGGAGGTGGCTGGCACACAGGCAGAGGGAAGCTCTTCCTCATGAGTACAGGTTCGTCCATGCCCTGGTGATCTCAGGCCCTCAAGTGGCGGCCACACTCCATGCATACTCTGTTGGTTAGGACACAGGATCATGATCCCATCTAACTGCAGGGGCAGCTGGGAAGCAGGGCCAAGCTTCCTGTATTCAGCAAGAGAAACTGGATTCTGGTGAGCAATCAGCAGTCTGTCACAATTTGTATTATGAGAAAAGCTAAATCCTAATAAACTGAGTTCTGGGTTGTAAAGAACATTTTGTGTTTTCAGTAAGCAAGATCACGGGTGTCACTTCTCCAGAAAGAAGTTATTGGCACTAACAAGGACCATCATCCATGAAGTAATTATGACACTGTGTAGCCAGGGACGGTGGCACATGCCTATAATCCCAGCACTCAGGGAGGCAGAGACAGGCCAATCCTCATGAGGTCAAGACCATCCTGGTCTACAAAGCAAGTCCAGGACAACCAAGGCTACACAGAGAAACCTTATCTCAAAAAACACCCCCACTCACCCAAAAAAAAGTCATTGTGGTGGCTTGAAAGAAATGTCCCCATAGACATTAAATACTTGGTCTCCAGCTGGTGGCACTGTTGGGAAACCTTAGGACATGGAGGCTTGTTGAGGGAGCTTGTCACTAGGGGCAGGCTTTGAGGATTTACTTCCATTTCAGGCTTCTGCTTCCTGTGTGCAGTTGTGATGTGATCCCTTAGCCTCTTGCTCTGGCCCACCTGCAGTCATGGCCCTCGCTGTCATTATGGACTCTGCCTCTAAAACAGTAAGCCAAAACAAACTTTCACCTAGAAGTCGGTTTGATCATGGTGTTTTATCACAGCAACAACAAACAACTAATATAACCACACTTTAACAAATACAAAAACATTGAATTCATACAACACTTTTGTTTTAACTTAACAGAAGTTATATTTAATCTGTGCATGTGCTTTTTCCAGCTGAAAAGCTGTTTAATATAGCTGACCTGAAGTGGTGTACGGGTGGGGGTGCATGTTGCAGCCTTGATTTGTATCTCTAGGTTCCTTGAGCTCACCCTAGAGTCCCAGCTAACTGAATTTTTATTTTCCTGTGTCAGCCTCCCAGGAAGCTGAGATTACAGGTCTAGAGCACCAGCTCAGGCTAGTACCCATACATTTCTACAAGTACAAACTTGTAGAAATTACCTTCCTGTTCCCAGGAATACCAGATGTGTTTGTGGATTATGCACCCATTTGGCTATCAATAGTTTCTGTTTTTCCCAAAATGGTCTTTAAAGTGTCTACATCCTTCCATGAGCCTAGGAACCACTTGTCATCTTCTGGAGATTTTTGCTGCAGCTCTCACACCCTTCAGCTTGGATCTGCATCTGGGTCTGAACCCTGCTTACAGCAGCAGACTGAAACTTATTATTATAAATATATAATTTAATAAATAAATATTACTATTAAAATTGTTGGTTTTTTGCGGCAGGGTTTCTATGTGTAACAGAGAGCTCAATCTGTAGACCAGGTTGGCCTCAAATTCAGAAAGATCCACCTGCCACAGCCTCCCAAATGCTGTGCTTAAAGGCATGCACCACCACTGTCCAGCTTTCAGATTGAAACTTATCAATACCACCCAGTCTCCAGAGGTCTCTGACATCATTGGAGACGTGCAATAGATGCATTGTTCTTGCCTCACATTACCCTTTAGGAGTAAATCCTAATTTAAGATCAACTGTTGGGCCAGTGGTGGTGGTGCACCCACCTTTAATCCCAGAATTCAGGAGACAGAAGCTTGTGAGTTCGAGGCCAGCCTCGTCTTCAAAGTGAGTTCCAGAACAGCCAGTGCTCTACTCAGAAAAACCTTGTCTCAAAAAACCAAAACCCAAAACAAACCAACAGTCAACGATCTGGACTGGAGATGATTTCTTGCAGTCCTAAGCTTGATCTTATCGGTTCTACCTTCATAAAAACGCACTGCCAACAGCTCCGACATATTGTTGTTCTGGTAGGAAAAAGAGGCTCAAAAGAACATTAGGATTTCAGACGTTAACTCTGCTTCAGGTCAATGCTAAACACATAACGAGGTCCCTTTCCAATAAGTGCAGCAAACGAGAAGCACAAGTATATTTTCACCTTCTACACAGGCTGGGGAAGTGGAGGCAGGATGATCTGAACCTCAAGGCCCTGGTCAGCTCCACAGTGAGTGAGCAAGACCAGCCTGTTCGGCGTGTCCCTCCTCCACCTTCACTCTGCAGACACGGCATTCCTTTTTTGTTTGGTTTCCTTTGGCCATTAGGAAAGTGCCTCAGCAGCATATCCACGTGCTGGTCCCGCATCTTGTCCCACACATTTCCCAATCGTGCATGCTGTTCTGCTTTCGCTACAGCAGCACTGTGCAACACTGATCTACACACAAAGATTCCATCCGGATGAGTGAAATATATTTGTCACACTTGCTAAATTTGCCTTTAAATAAATACATGTGCAAGTGACACCATTCTCGAACACAAGAGGCATAAAAGATGTTTAGCAAAGAACACATGTCCTTCTGCTGTCAAAGTCCTAACAGGGTCAGCTCATCTGGACATATGCAAATGAGTTCAGCAAATTTCTATTCAGGTTGGCAAGATGGCTCAGTGGGCAGAAGCACTTGCTACCAGGTTTGATGACCTGAGGTTTCATCCCCAGGAGCCACATGTCAGAACAAGAGAACTCATTCCTGTGGGCTGTCCTCTGACATCCACACATGAAAGTATCTATTTTAAAAGATAAAAAACAAACAGGCAAACAACAGCAACACAACCCAAGACAACAACAACAACAAATAACTGCCAATAGAAAGCGGAGAATCTCTACCTGTAATTCTAGCACTCAGGGAGGCAGGGGCAGGTGGATCTCATGAATTTGGGGACAGTGTGGTCTACACAGAGAAACCCTGTGTGGGAGGTGGGGAGGGAAGGAAGCAGAGAATCTGAGGGGCAGATAAACTATGGATTTGAACGAAGAACAATAAGATGCAAATAAGAATGTGCTAAAAGCTCCTTTAAACGTTATCTGGATCCTATATATATTTCATTTTACTATTAAGACAAGGTCTAGAACTCACTACGTAGTAAACCAGGTCAGTCTTCAACTCAGAAATCTGCTTCTCTCTGCCTCCTGGTGTTGGGATTAAAGGTGTGCACCAGCACCGGCAGCTCTTTCTGTACTTTAATACATTTTTTCTGTTGTCACAAAGGTGAGCTTCAACTCCATATTGGTTAAAAAATAAATTCAATACATTCAAAATTAATTTTTGGTTTTTCGAGACAGGGTTTCTCTGTATAACAGCCCTGGGTGTCCTGGAACTCCCTTTGTAAGCCAGGATGGCCTCGAACTCACAGAAATCTGCTTGCCTCTGCCTCCTAAGTGTTGGAATTAAAGGTGTGTGCCAACACGCCAGCTCTTAATGTACTTTAATAGTTTTTTGTTGTTGTTGTTGTTATTACAGGCGAGCTTCAAATCCATACTGGTTAAAAAGAAATCAATACATTCAAAATCAACTGACATTTATTTATTTATTTATCCATCCATTCATTCATTTATTTTTGGCGTTTCTCTGTGTAACAGACCTGGCTGTCCTGGAACCCACTTTGTAGACCAGGCTAGCCTCAAATTCACAGAGATCAGCCTGCTTGCTGAGTGATGGAATTAAAGGTGTGTGCCACCACTGCCTGGCTTTAACTTAATTTTTAATATAGGGTCTTAAGTAGCCCCATCTGGCCTCCAACTTGCTATGTAATGGAGGATGACCTTGAACTCTGGTCCTCCTTCTTCCATGCTGGACCTACAGGCATAGGCTACCATGCCTGATTTATTGAAACAGTGTTACCCAATAGACCAGGCTGCCTCAAAACCACAGTGATTTGCTTCCAGGGTTCTGCTGCTATTACAGGTGTGAGGTACCACGGCTAGGTTGTTACTTTTTTTAAGTGACCTGTAGTAACTATTTTTGATTAGTACTGCTTTTTCTCCAGGACCAACTCATAACAAAGTAACTTGTTAATTCAATCATTAAAGCACTTTTTTTAAAGTCACCCAGGCTAGCCAGATGGCTCATTGGGTAAAGGTGCCAATGACCTGACTTCAATCCCTAGGTCCCATAAGACAGGAGGGCCGACTCCTGAAAGTTGTCCTCTGGTCTCCAGACACGTGAAGCAGCACAGAACCCCACCAACACATACAAATAAATGTAATATATACTTTTAAGATCCAATCCTTTATTAAGCAACAAGAAAATTATGAGTAATTTTTTAGATTTTAGACTTAAGAATTCCTTTGCTATTCAAATCAAAATGCAGACATCCTCACATTGTTACCATGGGTTTCAAAAGAATAATCTACATGTCTAAAAGCTATTTATAAATAAGGACAGAAGAACACACAAGCAAGCTGGAGCCTTTCCATGTCATTGTCTCTGGGATCCACGGAGCCGAGCCTAGTGTAAGCGGAAGGGCACTATGGCCAGGTTCCAGTCTAGATGCTTCAAGCTGAAGAATAAAAAGTTCAACTGTGCACACATTACTTGGCTCATAAAAAACAAAGGGTCACCATCTTAGACACTGAACAGGGCCAATGAGCTAAAACATCAGCAGTGATGTGGATATTTCTAAAACAGGACTTCTCAACATGTCAGGAGTGGCTAAGGGAGCTGGGTGATGATGGGTCGGCAGTTGGGAGCACTTGCTGCAGCCGGGCACGGTGCTGCACGCCTGTGATCCTAGCATCCAGGGAGGCAGAGGCAGGTGAATCTCTGCACCTGGTCTACAAAGCAAGTACAGGACAGCCAAGGCTGCACAGAGAAACCGTGCCAAAACAAACAAACAAAAAACATAAACAATAAACAACAAAACAAAAAGCACTTGCTGCTCTTGCAGAGGATCCAAGTACCTGTCCCAGCACCCATAAGCTGGTTCACAGGCACCTGAAACTCCAGCTCCAGAGGGATTCTCTCCTAGCCTCTTTGGGTAACTTAACTCATGAGCACACCTGCACACAAAAAATAAAACCTTCAAAAAACAGGGAGGCTAAGGACACAGGCTGCTCATTAGTTTGGGCTGCTTTTTGGTGATGTCTTGAAGGTGCCTTTCATGCTCAACACTTGATTTGCATCTCATTAATTCTCAGCAAGAATGGAGCCCTGAGGCAGTTGGCCCATCCCTCATCACTTAACGCCTGCAGTAGGGTCAGTCTACAATGAGGAACTGCACTTGTTCCCTGTCTCTATAAAAATTCCTGCAAGATTCCTCGAGGTGGGGCTTCTTCCTTCCTTACTGAAATGCAGATCAGTTTGGAGTAGTACCTACAACACACAATAAAAACATAATAACTCTGTAAATAATTATATATATTCATATGTGTGTACATATATCCAAGTCTTATGGGGCAAATGGCTGAGGTGACTTACTGTTTCCTCATAAAAACCAAAGACCTATTAAAACTTTCTTAGATAAACTACAAGAGAAACTTTCTTGAACATGTACTAGCAAGTGGGAGATACGCAAAGTGCTTTTATATTTCAGCTTCAATACTGACTGACATCCAGTGAAAGCCATCTTTCAGTTTTGTGACACTAAATGCAAAAACTGTTAACTCAAAATTTGTAAAGTTAAGATTCTCCAAAATAAATTATATTTAATACATTCAGTAATGAAGTCACCATTTGTTTTTCTATTCTGTCTCTAGTATTCTGGTTTTTCTTTGGATCGTATGAGAACACTTGCCTTTTCATAGTTTTTGGTTTCTGTATATTCTCCATTAAGGGGAGGTGTTGGGGGGGTGGTTGGGATCCCAAGGAATTCTTTCTTTTCTGTTCATGTCACGTGAGCTATTTGCTTCTATTTAGCAGAGGTAGGAAAATCGGCACCTCCTTCCTTCAATGACTTAAGAGTTATTCCTATGGAAATGACTATCTCACAACATTGCTGTTATCAGGGGACTTCAAGAATGGTTCAGTGTTTAAGAAAAGAGCATTTTCTATCCCAAAGAACATTAACTTCAAGACTCCTGCTAACAGATTCTGCACACCATACCGTCTTAATATATTTGTGATGAAAAGCTATTGCTTTAAAAAACGTTAACTATCATATCCAGAAATACCAATGGCAAAGAGGTAATTTGGAGTTCTTTGTTCTTTTTAAAAGGAACCAATACAACTGAAAATTTCCAGTTACACAGCTTTCGTAAAAAATTAACAAAAACCTAAGGATAAAACATGTTAAATGAACAACTTAAACAAACTGCATCATATTTACCCGGATAGCATATTTCTATTTTGTACTTTCAGCTACTTAGAATAAACACTTATCAGCTTTCAAATTCATTTATTGATTAATCTAAAAGAATTCACTGAATAAAATGCTTAGTTCCAATGTATCCAAAAGATAAAACTACACTGGGGTGTTTGCGGAAGAGTGTAGACAAGAGGAAAGACTCTACGATCCAGTTGTGTGGCTGAAGTTACACACGTGTCCCTATTCACAGTCAGCCCCGTGATTTGTCCACCGCCACAGACACCCACGCAGTACATGACGTCCTAGGATTGCCCAGAAAAACCTGGTAGCCCAGTGTGACCATGATTTTTAAGGGTTCTTTAAAACAACGTGGTCGAACAAAAAACCCCAAAGCAACTGAAAGACCTAGAATAAATGCCCCAGTTAGCGACTCCTTGGCAACTCAGATGCAACCAAAGACTTTGGTGGACGATTAGAATGAAACGTGCATCTCTCTCTTTCCGTCTCTCTCAAAACAAAACAAAACTATAAAGATCTTTTTTACTATTCTCTACAGTTCTGCATCTGCGGCATTCCACTCATTATCCCCGGTGGCTCTCAGGGAATCGCTTCTTTTAAGGCAGGATGTCAGAATGCCAAACCTCTTGGTCCAGATCGCTCCCTCCCTCCTTGGAAGGTGGGAGCATCATGCACTTAGATTATTGAATTGCGAGGATGGGAGTAGACCTGGTCTAAAGGGATGTGCCAGGTGGGCACCCCGGGGTGTGTGGTGTGATATCTGCCCTTCGTGCACCCCCAGAATGCGCCCCCTCCCTGGGCCTGCCCTGCGCCCGCGCGCCCCAGGCCTTGTCCGACAGCCAAGCAGCCAGAGGATGCCCCCGCCCCTCCCGTGTCCACGCAGCTGCGGCCCCGCCCCCGGCCACAAACCTTCAGGTCCACGCACCTGCCCTGCCTTCCCTCCCGCCCCCCGCGCGCAACCATCAAGCTGCAGCCGCTCTTCTCCTCGGCCGCCCGGGTATCTAAATGGGTCCGTCTCCGGCACCACAGCCAAATGGCTGAGCCTCCCTGGCCCGCTGCGCAGGACGCTCATTGGACCCTGCCCCCCGCCGCCGCCACCACCATTGGCTGGCTTCCGGAGTCTCGTCACTCGATTGGCTCGTGCTGCCGCCGCTCCACGCAGGAGCTGCAGGTCCCGCCTCCACGGCGATCAGGTTAGTGTGCGCCGCGGGTGCTGGGGGCTCGAGAACCGAGCGGAGCTGGTTGAGCCTCCAAAGTCCTAAAACGCGCGGCCGTGGGTTCGGGGTTTATTGATTGAATTCCGCTGGCGCAGGGTCCTCTGCAGAGAGAGAAAAAGAGAGAGCGCGAGAGATGGATATGGACAAACGGATTTATTTAGAGCTGCGGAACAGGACGCCCTCTGATGTGAGCATTTGCCAAAAATATCTCTGTCGGTCCTCTCTCCTACTTTGTGTTATGTGTGCGTGTGTGTTTCTGGGGAAGGCACTTTTCATGGAGAGGGGCCACGGGGAGGTGCGGGCTTAGGGTCTGACTGCGAATGAACTGCAAGGCTGGATGGGGGTAGTGCATCGGGGCATGTTCCGGCCGCCGCCACCGCTCCTGCCCTTGGTTTGTGACTGACTACCTGTGCGTGTGCTCCCTCGTGTGCGGGTACGGGTGCGAGGATGTGCGTGCGAGTGTGCACCCGGTGGGGGGCCGGCGGGGCGCACGCGTTCGGGTCGGAGGGAACGCGGCGATCTCACCCCCGTCCGAGCTCAGCTCCCACGACTCGCATCTGAATGGAAAGGATGATCGAGGGGAGGAGAAGATGGGCTGCCTCCTGGATTAAACAACAAAAAGGGGGTGTTGTTATATTTTAGAAGCGTAACCCCCTTTCCTCCCCCTCTCGCGCCTGCCCCCTCCCTTTGCCGTCTCTTCGCTCGCTAGCTTTCTCGCTCGCACACAATAAGTTTTGGGCTTCGCGAGTCCGGTTTAGTTTCTGATCAGTGTGGCCCTCGGCCCTCGGGGAGAGCGCTTGGGGGCCCGGCTGTTGCGGAGTTGGGAGATGGCTCGAGTTTAAAGCGCGTCTTCGTTTCTCTGCGGGGATGAGGCGAGAGGTGGGGAGCCATATTTGTAACTTTGTCGTGTTCGTGAACGCGCCCTTTCTCTCCCTCCCTCCCTTTCTCTGCCTGCCTTCCTTCTTTCTCACTCTTTCCACCCCACCTTTGGGCCAGATGCTGTCTTTTCTTCCTTTTCGCGGAAAAGGGGGGGGGGGTCCCTGGAGGGGGAGGGATTGTGGAGTGTGCAAATGCTCAGATAATCCTCGCGCCGCCCCAACCACAAGCGATCGCTAGTGCAAGTTGCCCAGAGGCTACATCCCAGTGAGCCCCTGGCCCCGGCTCCCTCCCCAGATGCTAGCCTTGGCACCCTGACGCCCCACTGGCACCAGCCATCCCACCTCCCGGTCCCTGCTTCTCCTGAGGTGGGTTCCTTGGCAGCCATTCGGCGCCCGGTTAATAAATGGGCACGGGAAACTTTATCAGGACCCGAGCTGCCCGGAGGTTGTGCCGCTGTGTGGACCGGTCCGGTCGACATTCTTGCGGGGACGGCTGGCACGCAGCTCTGGGATGGGCAGCTCGTCTGGACGTCGCCGTTATGGATTGGGCAGCGGCGGGAGTATGGCAGAAGAAAACTTAAACCGGTGGGAACAGGGAGGCTGCGAGCGAGCCCACTGCCAGGGGAAGTGAGGGTGGTGGGTGTTGACGCGAACGCTACTGTTTATTTTTGTCTCCCTCTCGCTTTCACACCGTCGTGCTGTCTGCGAGTTGGCCCATCCGAGAGACCCTAGGTTCTAGGATATAAACCCTGGTCGACTTCCCCTAGGCGGTGGAGAGCAGAGGCTGGCAGGCGGGAAGATCCCGGGTCCAGGCTGAGTGCCCGGGGTTCGGGTGAGTTAGGGGCTCGCGCAGCACGCTGTCCCGACCTGTCGCCCCTGCAGCCGCTTGGCCCCTCGATCCTGACAAAGGCAGGCCTCGTTTCCTCTTTTCCTCTAGTTCCTCCCTGCAAACCTGAGTAAGACTTTTGAAAACAAGCTCCTTTCTGCCGTCCGCCCATCCTCAGGCAGCCGTGCACTGGAGACGTGCTCCGGCCCTACGGCGCGCAGGGCGGGAGGAGGGGGCGCCGCCTGCCGCGGGACTTGCTGCTGGGCTGCCCGGCTGGGCGGGTGGCGTCCCGACCCAGCTCGGGTGCCCGATCCCGAGGGTGGAGGGGGCTGGGTGTGGTGCTGGGGGAGGGGGCGGAACGCGACTTCCCGCGTACTTTCCGGAAGACCCCTGTGGGTGACTGGGGGGCTTCGGGGTCGCGGCGAGTCGGTGCGCAGCCGCGTGGGGCCGGACTGTGCGATCTGCAGTGCTAGCCAACCCGGAGCGAAAGGGAAAGCGGGTCGAACCGGCTCTTTAAACTTCCCCGAGTGTGTGCGCAGGGGGAAGGGCGGGCGCTCTGGGCTGGGCGCGATTTCTCACGCTTCGCCCCCTCGCCGCGAGTCCGCGGCCCACTCGCCGGCCTCGGGGCTTCTGGCGGGGTGGGGCGCGCGGGTGGCGGGGGAGGGGGCACTTAACTGCGCGTGGGGGAGGGGAGGGCAGAAAGCTCTCGAAAGAGGGACAAAAGGGGTGGGGGAGGAGGAACTGGTTTTTTTTGTTGTTGTTTTGCTGGGTTTTTTGCTTTTTCGAATAAACGTTTTTTGGGAAACAGATTGTTTTGGGAAACCGCCCTCCCCAGGGTACCCCCCCACTCACCCACCTCCTGCAACCTCTCTCCCAAGCCGCATCTTGAGGACTGGTGGCAGCGACGGCGCCGAACTAGGACGAGCAGCCATGTTTCCCGGGGCGCCGGCGGCCCGCCCCTCCCCCACGGCGGCCGCGGACTCGGAGCGGCGGGCACCGAGGCTGCCGGCGGTGGGGACCTGGGCGCACACAGGCGCAGCAGAAGGCCGGAGCCGCAGGCCTGGGGCCCCGCTCGGGAGAGGGCGCGGCGTGCCGGGGCCCCTCGACCGGCTCGGATCTGCGGGCCCTTCCCTGCCCTCGCCGTTTGCATGGCGAGGCCGGTGGGAGACCTAGCCCCAGGTTCCCAGCCATTCTCGGGGGCACGGGCGGCCGTCCCCGGCTCTGTGGCGGTGGCTCGCCAGCCTGGCGCCGAGCTGCCATTTTGTCACCGTGGCTGTTGTCGCGCTTGGGGTGGGGGGAGGCGAGAGTCTTGCGCCATCGCCCCGACGGCCGCCCTCTAGCGAGGTGCCTGCTGGCGGAGCTGGCACCAGGGACACCCCCACCCCGCTTTTGCATTCGGCCTTTGGGGACTCCTACCCCGCGCCCAGGGTCTGAGGACCCCGAAGCTGTCGCAGCTCTGAGAAGGTGATGGTCCCCTTAGCCAAAGCACCCCCCTTCCCGCCCTCAGTTCGGTTTTCAGCCGAGGCTCCCGCTGCTCTCGGGCACGTATTGAAAGGCGGCCTTGAAGAGATCGCTCTGGTGTTTGCGCCTTAGGCGGAAACGAGAGGGTGGTGTTTGGAGGGTGGGGTGACGCTGGAGGGCGGCAGGCGCTCAGGATCGCCAGTCTAGTGGCCCTCACCGAAGCCCAGGGCGTCGGCCCTCTACCCAGGAGCGTCTAGTTGTCAGGATGCGCTGGGGAAACGCCCTCCCGGGCTGAGCTGTCCGAACGGTTGGTCGAGTTTCTGGTGGGTGTCGTAGCACCCTGCAGGCTGCGGGAACTCTCTCGCTCTTTCTCCTACCCTACGCGCATACACAAACACACACACATAACTCTCCCACCCCCACCCCCACCCCGTTTTTGTTTTCGCGGGGAAGGCAGCTAACTACATAGTAAACATCACCCTAAACCGAAAGAGAAGTAGACTTTAAAAGTCTCTTGTGTTGACCTCAGACTCGGGCAATTTGTGGGACTCAGAGCCTGTGGTAGACCCTCGCGCGCTGTAGGCTGGGCCTGCGTGCAGAGACTGACTTCCATGGAAGAGTCCGGCAAAGGCTGCCATCAGAACCAGTGCCTCCTTTAACCTCTGGAATGCATTGCTTTTTTTTTTTTTCCAGGCTGACTTACTGCCTAATTGGGTTCAAGTGAGTGGGCTGGGTTCAAGTGACACAGCCTTTTACTGTGTCTGGCATGTTGCTCCAATTTATGCAAGCCAAGCAGGGATTTGGGGGCAGAGAACTGAGTGAGACCTTGGTGTGGGGTGATCAGTTGAGTCTTGTGACTGGCAGCAGCTGCTGCTTGTTTTGAATCTGAAGGTTCCATGGTGAGGCTGGGCTCTGAAGCCACGGCAGACCTGGGTTTGAGTTCACCAGCAACCAGGAGGTAGGATCTGACCAACCTGTGATCTGGCATAGTTTACCCCCAAAGCTTTGTACGTGTGACCTGTAAGATGGGGACAGTATCAGTATGTGACAAGACTGGTTTGAGTTGGCCCTTAGTGGGTGCCTGGTCTAGTCTCAGATGCTGGGGAGTGCTGAGGGCTAATATAGGGCCTCTTGGAGGTTTAAGATAACAGCTCCAACGATAATAGCAGATGCTTACATAGCCTCTTACTGTGTCTGGCATGTGGCTAAGTGGATTACAGACGTCAGTTAATTTATCCTCACAAGGGCACTGTTAAGTACTGTTGTTATTCTTATATTAAATGTAACAAAATTGAGGCAGAGCTCCAGGTCACCACAGTCAGTGTGGACCAGGATTCTAACTCCGTTATTCTCAGCCTCTGTGCTGCCTTGAAGGCTGTTGTATTTTTGTAAAGCACCATGGGGAAGGACTCTTTCTCCTCGAGCCTTGGAGCGATGCCACCTTAATAGCAAGAGGTTTGGGTTTGTTGATATTGAGGGCATTGAAACAGTGTAGCTTCTTATTGAAGCCTTAGGTGAAACAGATGAGCAGAGTGCATTTTCTGGAGAACCTTACCCTGGTTCTAACATAAATGTCCATCATTTTTACAGTGAGATGAACCTGGCTTCTTTGATGTTGGGCCATACTTGTGGGGTGATGAGAAGACAAGCAGGAGCCATTCTTATCTAGTGGTTCTTTGGGGTTTTATATACAACGCATTTCCTGTTTTTTATTAGTCTTTTCTATAGAGAAAAAACCAGTCTGGACAGAATAGGCAGGCCCTTAGTGTTGGCATGTAGCTTGCTAATAACACTGCCTAGTGCCTCTCACTACCTTAAGAATGGGCAAAGCAGGTGAGACAACCTACCTCCCCAGGATCGCCGAGCGCCTAGAGTCAACCTCCCAGCAGGCTTTGTGGACAGTAGAGAATGTAGTTCTGTAGTTGACCAAAGCCCAAATGTGACCTATATTAATAGATCATCAGGGGAGCCAGTGAAATACAGGCTCCTGGGCTCCACCCCTGGGTGTGGGTTTACTACCAGGTCACCAAACTGCGGCTAAGTGTCTTGTCTTTATGATACTTGAGTTGAAAACAATTGTATGTATAAACCCTAAGAAATTTCTGATTTGGGACACTAACTTTTGAATCCTTCTCCCTACAAACTGCACTTGTCACTTTAACAAACTTGTGTCACCAAAAAAAAAAAAGTACTTATATTTTGAACTTGATCAAATAAAAGAATTACAGGGATATGTGTATCCTTTCATTATAACAGCTCCTGTGTTGTGTTCACAGTTTTGCTTCTTGGTGAAGTTTACTACCTGGAAAGTTGGTTCATCTTTGTTTAGCAGGCTGGGGAGGTCCCTGAAGTGCTGTGCTTTGTTCATTAGGTCTGTAGCAAGTCCTACTTTTGATGGTGCACTGTGAAATTTCCAGGACCTTCTGTGTCTACCTTTCAAGTAGTTTGGTCCTCACAGAAATGGTCCCCAGTTTACCAGCCTCCTTAGGACTTTCTCACACCTGGCTCTTTAGGGAGCAGCCCATTCTGTCGCAGGGGTGGAGGGGAGGAACTTTTAAGTCAATCTAGTTACAGGCTTTGAGGCCTACTGAAGGCAAAGTTGCTGTGTACCCAATAGCTGGCATCACGGAAGCCCCTGGGTTACCCTGGCACCTCCATCTTTCAGGTCAGCTGCTCTTCCATGGTGCATGTTTCCTGGGGAGAGAGCCCACAGTAAAGCAGAAATGGCTTTGGCTTCAAATCCCTTGTCTAATTGCAGCTTCTTAATGCCTGAGCCACCGACAGTAGCAGGGGTGGGTGGAATGTGGCGTGCCAGACAGCAGTTTCAAACCCTGTCCCCTCTCGGCTGCCGCCACACTAGTTTAGCAGCCTCTCAAGGTGACTCACTTGGGACTTCTGCAGTCAGCCATCCTTCTTCTGTGCCGTACTAACTCACCACACTGAGGAGCTGGGAGCTGTTTGCACCAGCCGCCTGATCACCCTCTTCTACAGAGCTTGTTGCTGAGTGGCTGTGATTGATGAAGTGAACTTGGTACAGCATTCTGGCCTGAATTCTGGAAGAGCAAGCCCATTGCTTTGGTGTTTAGAAGGGCCTTTCCCTTGGAGGCATCCCTTTTTGGGGGCTATGTCTCCTGAGACCTACTCTCCATCAGTGCTCAGCACCCGCTTCCCATAGACAGGTTAAAAAAAAAAAAAAAAAGACACGAACCTGACTTGTCTCCTGTTACATTGGAATGTAATTGTACTGAATGCTCAGGGAGTGTGAGTTAAAGAGAAGGCTTCTGACTGGAACAGGGGTAGTTAGTTATTCAGAACATCTCGTTTAGTAAATGGTTGAATTTGCCAGGTGAGCAAAGCACCCATGATCTTCACCCACCTCCCGGACACTGAAATGGCCTCCTTGTGTAGAACCAGATGATAGCCACTAGTCTTTGTTTTGTACATCCGCCTTGCCCTCTGCCACTCTGCGCAGCACTGGCAGTGTGGGGAAGGGTCCCTCTCAAACTGATTTTGATTTGCTCAGTGCTGTGCAAACTCCCATGCTCATTCTCCTGTTTTCTTTACCAAGCTGGCTCCGGGCAGCAGGTCTAAAATATGACCCTACGCTACTACTTACTTACTCTGGTGTGAATCCTAGTCCCTTTCTCCCAAAGGTGTTTGCATTTTGAGAGTCTGCTTTAGTGAGGAACCATTAGAGACTGGGATGTTCTCAGCTTTTGTCGTTAGCTTGAGTTGGACAAGTTGTTCAGCTTGTCTTCTTGCCATCTAAAATGGAGGGGGTGTTCAGGGCTGGGGCTTTAACTTAACTGAGTCCTTAGCTAGAATATACAGAGCCCTAGAGTCTACTTTCTGTACTGCATAAACCAGATGTAATGCCAGCACTCACTGCAATCCCAGCACTACAGGGGTGGAGGCAGGAGAATCAGAAGTTAAAGGTCATCCTCAATTACATATCAAGGTCAAGGTTAGCCTGTGCTACATGTGACCCTGTCCAAATAAATAACCTGAGGGTGCTGAGTTAATTAGCCCAGTGGTAGTCAGACTTTTTGAGCCTACTAGTGACATTCGAACAATTGCCCAGCATATTCATACGTATATACATACTGTTTTTAAAACACGAACACCTTTGGTTAATCTAAAAGAATACATGCTACCTTAGGCTCAGGTTGATTTCACTCTATTACTGTTTGGAAAATATTAAGGGTTGGATATTGAGGTTCCTTCAACTCTTTTACCGTTTGGTTGGAGGATGGAGTTTGCCCTTCGAAGCCGTCCGTGTATGAGCCCTGCAGTGACATAATAGTGGATTTCCCAATTTCATGGCAGCTCACTGCCGGGCTTCGGCTGCTCCAGTTACTGTGGTCTACCCCACACAGCCTCGCGGTAAAAGTAGTTGTTTGCTTTCGCACCTATCCTAGATGGGTGCCTGCCAGAGTTATGGCCTGTGCCAGCGCTCTTTGCTACCACCTCCCCTAGCACTTTATGCTCTACGCTATGAAGGGCACCCACGTTTTTCTTTCACTGAGTCAGAATAGTTTTAGAGGGGTGTCTGGTGTGTTCCTGTCTCTTCCTTTCAGTACTTGGGCTAGTCCCTTCGCCTCAGTGTGCTGGGGTCTCTAAAGCTGAGGCTGTCTCACCATCTACCAACAGTCTTAGGCACCGGAAGCGCCACTGCCACTATGCTAGAGTGTGGAAATTGGTGGTTGCTTTTCAAAACAGAAATACGAGGCTAGGAAGATGGCTCAGTGGTAAAACACTTGCCACTTCATCTTAATCTGAGTTCAGATCCTCAAAACCCACATAAAAGCGGGAGGTGTGCAGTGTGCTATGAGCATCTGTAATCCAGGGCTCCAGACAAGAGACCAGAAGTCTCTGGAAGCTTGCTATATGCAACAGAAAAACAGCAGAACCTGGCTCAGTCAAACAGGGTGGAATTGAAGAACCAGCATCTGTGGTTGTCTCATGAGTACACATACTCAGGGACATTATGTTACACACACACACACACACACACACACACACACAGAAATTTAACACTAAGTAGCACTCGTTTCTGCAGGAAAAGAGGTTAGAGCCTGGTGGTGACAACTTGTCCGAAGCAGCAGTTCAGTGGCCACTGTAGGTCCAGGAGCAGCTGCAGCGTTGCCGAGCAGCCCAGTCCCCCGCCCAGCTCTGCCTTCCCACCATGGTTTCTGTAGAGGTTGATGTGTGTCCACAGCCCTCTCCAGGCAGCGCCTTTTCTCATTCATTGCACATCTGCTGCTTCAGGCATCCACTCAAATTTGGCTCCTGGTCCTTCCCTCTCTCCTAGCCTGAGATAGCTTCCTCACGAAATGCCTGTCTCCTGGTTTCCTAAGAAGTTCTCTTTGCCTTCCCGGCAATCCCTCCTTTTTTTGTGCACACTGTCGTGTGCCTTTCTGTGTACATGCATGTGTGAGCTCCTACAGGTCAAAGGACTATTCAGGGGAGTTGCTTCCCTTGCCTTGCACCCTGTGGGTCCTGGGAATTAAGCAGGGCAGCAGGGTTGGCAGCAGGCACCTTTGTTTACCCGCTGAGCCATCTCTTCCCGACTCCACTGGCTCTCTCTATATATAGATTCTTTCTGAACTGAGGATACTTCTGTGGTCTTAGATCACTGGACTTGGACAGGGGCAGCAATCCAGAAGCTGAGACAGGAGGATCACAAAGTCAGCCTGAGCTATACAACTGAGACCTTGTCTCAAACAAAACAAAAGACCAGATTCCTGATTTAGCTGGGTCCCTCCGCTGCTGCTGTCTCCTGTCCTTTAGATTATTGTAACTGCATTTACCAGCCCTACCTCCTCTCTGAGTAGCTTTGCTTCCTAGCCTAGCTTGCGGCTCTGTTAGTCTTAAACCCAGCTAACTGTGGGACCTGGGCCCTTTATCCTGGGCTATGCCTGGGCTATGTTTACCTCCCAGCCACATTCCACCTGTATATCCCAGCAGCACCCTGCACTCAAGCCCAGCCCATGGCCTCTGTCCCCCCCCCCCCCCCCCCCCCCCCATTTCACTCACCACACTGTTTACAACAGTCTTACACGTCACAGATTACCTCCCCATGCCACAGTTCTGGTCTCTTTGAAGCCAGGCTTCCAATTTCAGCCAAAAAAGATCTTATTAAAGCACAGGTGACTCCTTTTTTTTTTTTTTTTTCCATCCTGTGTGTAAAATTGACCATTGGGATAAAGTCTGAAACTCCTTAGAAAGATCAACAAGGTGCCCCACTTGGTGCAGCCCTTCCTGGCCTTTTAACTGATGTTCCTCCTCACTTATGCGTTACTGGCAGCCTCTCCCCCACCCCTTTCTTTTGAATCTAAGCCACTCCTACCACAGTTTGCAGATAATGCTCTCCTCCCCTTCCTTCTGGGGAAGGTCTAGGTCACATTCTTTTGTTGAAAACTTCCATAGGATTTTCCCATAGTTGCACATTCCTGGCCTCTTTAATTAGCATCTCTTTCCCCTGAGAAGCCGGTATGCTGTGTGCGTCAAGGACCTGCCCTTCACCCTAGGGTATCCCCAGTGTTCAGCACTGCATCCACACTTGGCAAGCATTCTCCTAGTATTGCTGGAATGAAGGATCCACGGTACTCACATAGACTGATCTCCTAACACCCGCTGTCCAGCAGATGGAAGCTGGGAGCCTTGCTGACTGGCAGAAGAATGTGCATCAGTGTGAAGGTGTCAGATCCCTTGGAATTGGGGGCATAGACAGTTGTCATCTCTCCACTCCCCCTCCCCCAGATTTTTTTTTTTTTTTTTTTTTAATTCTTAGGAGTAGAAAATAAGAATACAAATGGTAGGATCTCTACCTTCCGTTCTGGTTGATTATCTCACTTTGTCAACTAAAACCTGCAGGTCCTGTCAGTGAAGGACAGATGCAGGGGTTCAGGAAGGAATGAGACAGTTCTTGTCCTACAGACCTGGCTACTCATTCCCTATGTGGCCCAAGTGAATCTGGAACTCTAAGGCAATCGCTGTGTTTCAGCTTCCCAAGTAATGAGATTATAGACACGTGTTACCACACCTACTCTTTGCTTTTATTATTTTTTTCTGTTTTTGAGATAGGCTCTCACTGTGGTACCCAGGATGGCTCCCAGTTTGTGGTCCATGTGCCTCAGCTTTGGACATGCTGGGATTACAGATGTGTGCCACCATGTACCTCATTTCTCCCCCTCTTCTGAGACAAGGTGGCCTTGCTGTATCACCATGACTGGCCTTGAATTCATGGATTCATTATGCCCCTGCCTCAGCTTAGCCAACTGTGACTGTCGGTGTGAGCCACTGTGTACAGCTACTTTTCTGTTCTTCAGTTATGGATTGTGTACACATAAGTATGCACTAAGTATCTCAAAGAACATAAATTAAGGAGGCATTTAAAAATATTCCAAGTAGTAGTGTTTCTTCCCTGTGCCTACTGGAATATCCTGGACAGCTCAGTTAAGTCTGTTTTAAAAAACATTTCTTTCTTCCTTACTTTTTTCATCCTTCTTTTCTTTCTTTCCTAAGACAGGGTTTGCTATATAGTCCTGACTAGCCTGGAACTCCCTGTGTAGACCAGGCCAGCCATGAACACACAGAGATCCACCTGCCTCTGCCCTCTAAGTGCAGGGACTAAAGGTTTGTCCCACCACTTCTGGCTTGTGTGCTTCATTTTTAATTTGGTTACAAAGTCCAAACCGTGTCAAACACTGTCCAAGTGCTGATTTTCCCAACCCTGGCATGGGGATAGGGTGGGGGACAGTCACAGTACCCATAGTAAGCCAGCCTAAGGTACCCAGCTCATCAGAGGCCACTGCTGCATGCCAGCTTGATTGATTGTGTGTGCAGACCTCCAAAGTCCACTCTAATTCTGTTGAAGGTCTAATTCTGTTGAAGGGTTCTCCCTGCAGATAGCTGGAGAAGCCACAAGTGGGACTCGAGAGGATCCTATTCCCACATACCAGAGACTCTGGGCCGATGGGTACCTGGGTGATTTTTTTTTCTCTTGCTTTCCTTTTCCTGAGAACGACACCAGGAAAGGCTCTGCAGCAGGCTGAAAGTTCAGCAATCGGAGGGAACAATGAGGCTCAGGGATGTGTGTAAGCGTGCGTGCGCCTCACTGTTGTATGAGGGTGCAGCAGAGTCCTGAAAGGACTGCAGCTAGTCTCAGGGCCCAGGCCTCCCTGCAGGCATCATGGAGACTGGAGAGCAAGGGATCTGGCAAAGGCAGAGGTAAGGACCTGTTGTAGTAAATTTAGAGGGATCAGACATCTGGGGAAGGGATTTGGTCCCACTTTCTGCAACCAGCTTGATCTGCCCTTGATCTCACAGGAGACCAACATGGTATGACTATAAGAAAAAGTGAGTCATATTCCCTGTCCATCAGCTGTGTCCCGTGCACTAGCACTGGAATAAGGCTGGCCTGTTCTCCTAAGCCACTTGCACAGCAAACTTATTATCTAATTGCATTCTGCCCCTGTGTCCTGGGTGGCGCACAGGTGTGGGAGGCCTGTGTCTTGTGGTGGAATGCGGTTGATAGACAGGAGGAAAGAATGTGGTTAGTGACTCCGATTGCAGGCTCCGTGCACTGGCACTGCCAGGGGAGCATCTGAGGGACTCCCCAGATGAGGCTCTCCCCCCAGCCGCCAAATCTGACTCTGGGTGTGTTTTAGAAGCTGGGGCCGGAGGTGGGGGGCACTTGAAGGCATAGTTGGGTGTGGCCACATTGAAGCAGGGTGCTTCTCAGTAGATAGGGAGAAACATGCTAAATGGAAGTAAAAGGGAAAACAGCTAAAGAACGGTCCAGGCTTTAATGTGCAGGGCTGCAAGGACCCACTGCCTGGCCTGCGTCTCTCCCCCTCCTCCCTCCAGGCATTCATGCCAAGTTTAAACATGCCCACATTCTGTTCGTCACACTTGTGTCTATGTACCTGTGTCCCAGGAGGCTGCTGCTACTAGACTATGACCAAAAGTGGACCTGGGGCCTGGGGGAGGTGACTTAGTTGGTGAAGTGCCTGCCGTGTGAGCATGGGGACCCAGGTCCCCAATAAAAGCTCGCCATGGTAGTGCCTGTCAATAATACCAGTACTAGAGATTTGGCAGAAACAAGAGGATTGTTGATTGGCTGGCCAGCTCAGCCAATCAGTGAGCTGCAGGTTCATTTCGAGACCCCGCTTGAGAAAATCGGAGAGCCACTGAGGGAGCGATCAGCTGTTGAGCAACACAGACGTGAGCGCGCAGGACTGCTGGTCCAGGACAGCGAACGTGGGAAGCGGTGTCTTCAGGGTATTAGCTGGTCCCCTCTGGGTCTCAGTCACCGTCTCTGTAAAGTGGAAGATAATAGCCATGTCTTTTTTTAGGGTCTGTTTCCAGGAAGGGAGGAGAGTACTTTGCACCAGGTCTGAGCCCCAGAGGTGATTGAATGGGGGGCAGGTGAACTGAAGAAGGCTGTGCCTGTCTCCTGTGTGGTGGGGGAGCTCTCCTCCTTAGCATGGCTCACACTCACCTTCAGAAGCAGATGGGAGACCTGAGAAAAGGACAGAGCCTCTGGCTTGTGCTGAAGTGGTCCTGTAGGGACACCGGCAGCTTCAGGCATCCCCTGCTCTGGGACTTCCTAGGTGGGATTCTGCCTGGCTGGCCTTTTCTACAGTGGCTGTCCCAGGGCATTAGTCCTCCTGCTTCTCCAGAACTTTGGGCTGCTGTTTCTCTCATCTTTTATCTTTCAAGCAGCTCCCCAAAGGCTCCTTGCCCAGGAAGTCCTCCTGGACCCAGTGGAGGGAAGGGACCCTCCACATCTGCCCAGGTGGCATCTAGGATGTGAGGCCATAGTCTGTCTTCCCAGTGGATTCCCCATAGTTCCTCATGGGAGTGTGCACCGGTGGCTCTCCCAGTTCATCTGGTCAGCGTTTCTCTGTACACTTGCCAGGGAGCATACTGAGGGTTCCGGAGTCCAGCGTGACTCCCCCACGGCATGAATAGGAAGGTTCCCTGGTGGCAGAGGTGCCCTCGGCCTCTGCCTAACTGCTTGTGGGAAGCGTCCCCATCCACATGTGGGATTGAAGCTAGCCTTTCTTAACTGCATGTCTACTGCAGTGAGGACGGATGTTGCCTGGATGTTGAGCTGTCAGTGTGCTGTCTTCCCCTCTGGCTCTGAGGGTCTGGGGAGCTTCTGCAGAGGCTGCCTGCAGCCATAGCAAGCAGCTCCACTTCTGAGCTCCATCTAGTTTGTGGCTCTGTTGCAGACACGCTTATATGTGTCTTGGGTGAATGTGGGTATATCTGTTTTTCCGGGGGTGAGTCTGGGGCAGTTTCTGGAGCAACACTCTGGGCTGCTGTTTGGGATGTGGTGGCTGGAGCCCAGTTGGAATGCAGGCTGTCCTCTTAATCCACAAGGGCACTGGTTTCAGGGCATGTTTGTTCTCCGGGAGCATTCGGGGACTTTATCTACCCCAGTGGCCTGTGTGGTCATTGTCAGAAGTGGCACAGGACAAGTTCACATGTGCCCTTGAGCTTGACCGGTGGCTGTAGGCCCTGGCCAGGTCGATCTTAGACTGGGGGAAGTGCCCACTGCACCAGAACACAGACCTGTATTCCCTGAATGTGTTAACTCCATGCTTTCCCAGTGGTGAGCAGCTTAGCCGGCATTTCCCAGCTGGCAAACAGCAGCACAGGGCTGGAATCCTGGCTCCCTGCTGACTCCTGGCCTTGGCTGCTTCCATTCTTTCTGTACACAGAGACTGAATACCTACTGTCTACTGGGTATGTTGCAGGCTTCCTGGATATGACAGTTAAGCAGACAGTCACATCACCTGTCCTTCCCACACAGCTTCCATTCATGGAGAGTCAATTCATAAACCACAGCAAAGGTACCAATACAAGCCATGAACACAAAGCTGTGGTCCAGGCAGGCTTCCCGGAGGTGGTGACACTTTAGTGGACAGCATAATAATCTCTGCTAGATTCGGATTCATAGCTTAAAATCCAGTTGATTAGAGAAGTATCTCTGAGTTCCCAGAAGAATAAGATGTGAATTGACAAGCCTTAACACCAGAGCTGTAGCACCAGGTCTAGGCAAGGTTAAGGCCTAGATGGGTTACAGAGAGTTCCAGGCTAACTTAGGCAACTTAGTGATAATCTCTGTGTTAATAAAAGGTAAGAAGAGGGCTGGAGAGAAGGCTCAGTGGTTAAGAGTACTCACTGTCTGCTCTTCCCGGGATCCTGAGTTCAATTCCTGGCACCCGCATGGTGGCTCACAACCATCTGTACTGGGATCTGATGCCCTCTTCTGGCATGCGGTTGTACATGCAGATAGAGCTCTCATACATAAAATAAATAAAAATAATCTTTTAACGTTGAGAAGAGAGATGTAGCTCAGTGGCAGAGTGCTTGCCTCGCATGCACAGAGCCCTGGGTCTAATCCACAATACTGCACAAGACCAGGAATGGTTTGTGCCTGAAATTCCATCACTTGAGATGTGGAAGAGTAGGATGAGGAGGCAGTGAGGAGACAAGGGGAGAGAGGAAAACAAATGTGGGAAACTATGTTGCGGCTGGCCAGTACTCCACTCCTCTCAGCCCTAGGCCGGACCTTGACATCCCAGAATGTCTTGTTATTCTCTTAAGGCTGATCCCTTGAATGAATGACCTGAACTTTGAGATGGATTTGTTAATTTGCCTTTTCAGCTATAGCTGGGTGTGTTGGAGGGAGTGGACTATGACCACATTAGCCACCCTTCCAGGCAAGACCGGCTACCTTTAAGTTGGTCTTCTCTGTCTGGACAGAGCTGCCTCCCATTTTGTTAACCATTGAACACCCCCACCTCACCACCACCCTGCCGCCCTTTTGTTTTTTCAGGATAGGGTTTTGTGTTGTGTTTGTTTGTCGTTGTTTTCCCATGTAGCTTTGGCTGTCCTGGAGCTCACTCCGTAGACAGCTGGCCTTGAACTCACAGAACTGCAGTGCTGACACCATGCCTGCCTGGCTCCACCCTGGTCTTTCTGAGGTTACAGTGGATCTGAAAGACATCCATCATTTCTCTCATTCTACCTAGACCTTTCCTGACTTTACAGCTATGGGTGGAGGTCCAGGTGGTTTGGGCAGGCTGGCCAGTACTGTCCACTGCTGTTAATCTGCGTATTGATGCAGGATATATAGTGAGTGCCCCTTGCAGTGGTATTTGTGGGGAGGGAACTTGACCAGCCTGTCTCAAGGACCAGGTGAACCACCTCGGACCATTGGATTTTACCTTAGAGAGTTTGAAAGGTGCTTCTGGCTCCACTGGGGCTCCCTGGTGCTTTTTCATAACACTGTGGGCTATTCTCTGAGCAAGGAAAAGTAGTCTTTTAAAATTTGTGTTCTGGTTGCTTGTTACTGTTCTCTGCCTGTGTGCGGGATACCTTGTTTAAGCTACAGAAGTGCTACAAAGTAGTTAAGTAACAGGTGAGGGGGCCAGGTGGTGGCTGCTGAGCAGCTGTCCTGAGTGCACAGCCAGGTCCACTTCCGAGCTGCGTGTGCAACCTAGAGTAGACCCTTAGCTTTGACCTGCACCTTCCAGCTACTCAGGATAACCTGGGAGTCCTCTAGTCTATTTGTCTGCCCCCCCCCCCCCCACTTTCCTTCACCTTTGCCTCTCTGGGAACTTGGGGTCTCCTGGAGCTCCCAGTCCTCCCAGCCTCCTGAGTGCTGAGATTGCAAGCATGCCTCTGGCTGTGCCAGGGCCTTAGGGGGAAGGTCCTTTCTCTTCCAGGCTCTGACATACGTCATACTACAGCACGGTTTATTCCCACAGACGAGAAACATACCCAGTGATTTTGACCTAGGTCTGGGAAGTAGGCTAAAAGTGTAATTAGGGGCCTAAGGCCTAGCGCCTCTGCAAACATGAGCAGGTCTTGGCAGCCTCTTCAGCAAGAGCAAAACAGCACCCCCGTGAATGGGCATGGCAACAGTGCAAGCACCCCCCTACCCTGTTGTGCTTAGCTCTCCTGGGATGAGAGGAGGCTTACTTGACCATTCCTGAGTGCCTAGGGTGAGTTTGGGGTGTTGCTTGTGGCTGGGTATTTGGTAAACATCACCTTTTGGACCTATTAGCACATCCCAAGGTATAGGTTGGGTCACTTGTTTTTGAGACAGGAAGACTGGCTCAGAGAGGTCAGATTGGCAGACTGGACCTCAACTTTTGTGTTGTCATGGCTTCTTTTTGCATACCCCTCCCAGACTAGACACCCTTGGGTCAGGAGGCAAGGACAGCGCTTCCACTGTAGCCCCATCTTCTGTTGTAGGCTCCATTGAGTGAGTTTTAGGCATTTGTGGTGTGGACTGGGGTTAAGTAACCTGTCCAGAAAGATGATGAGGCCCTTAGGTTTGGAGGACTTTGTGGACTGTGACCCTATAATCAGGGTGGGATCTCATTTAAGCATTGAGCCAGGTGAGCACAGAGTGGCATGTGCCAGCATATTTGTACTCTGTGGTTACTTATTACAGCTAAACGTTGGAAGCCACCCAAAATGTCTATGAAGAAGGGCCTGGATGAGAACATGAGAACAGTACCCCCCCCCCCATATGACGGGACACCATTTGGTGGTGGTCTAGGGCAATAGCTCAGCAGTCCAGCATTGGCCTGGCATGCATGAGGCCTCAGGTCCAACCTTCAGGACTGCCAGGGAGGCTGTTGGGGTTGTTTTGTTTTGTTTTGTTTTGTTTTGTTTATGAGACAGAGGCTTACTGTGTAGCTCAGGATGGCCTCATGATTCTCTGCCTTGGACTCCCAAAAGCTCAGGTGACAGCCAAGGCAGGTTGTGAACTCTATGGGAAAAGGCAAGACAGACAAACAAAAACCCAGCAATGTTACATACAGGTTAGTTTGGGAGTAAGTTGAGAAAAGTAAGATTCCAAAATTCCAAACACCCTGGAGATAGATAGGTGGAGTAGGTAGTTACTGGGGCAACACAGAGAGAGGGTGGTTGGTGGTCGGAGGATTTGCTGAATTTTCTTACAGTCTGATTCTGAAATCAGGAGGATGACTGTATTACATCATCACTATAACACCTGGAAAACAAGCAACAACAAAAAGGTGGTTTTGGACCAGCTTCTTATTGTATTCTTATCACAGCCTCTTCATCTGAATGGGAATGTTCTGGCTGTGTGCTTGGTTAAGGCTGGGACTGCAACCATAGCAAGAAGTCTCCCAAGTTGTCAGCCCATGTCTCCATCTTTGGGGTTTATCCCCCAACACACTGCCATGGTGTAACTCAGTTGTTTCTTTCCCCAACTGAGTGAAGTGAAGGGTTCAGCAGACTGTTCTGGATGCCATATAGTGGGGGAGTCAGGATGTTTTCTTGGCTTATTTTTAATGCCTTTCTGATCAACAAACATTTACTAAGGGATAATCTCAAGGCAAAGCAGGAGACTTGGGCTTCCAGCACCTCTTCTCTGTTCTGTGGGGTGCAGCATCTTGCTTGGTGAGGAATGTAGCTTGTGAGATGTACTGCAGTAATGCCAAACACAGCACAGCCTTTGAAGGGCCTTCCTAGCCAGCATCTGGCCTGCCCGGTTCCATGGACTCCTCCGTAGGTATAGCTCTTCTTCCCATTCTAGTGGTGAACACACTGAGTTGGTGAAGTCATGACTGGGCTGGGATTGTGGCTCAATTTGTAGAGTTTGTCTAGCATGCCAAAGCCTTAGGTTCGTCTGCAGCATGGCTTAAACGGGATGCACACCTGAATTCATGGTACTTGGATTATAGAATCAAGAGGGTCAGAAGTTACAGATCTTCAATTACAGCAGAGTTTGTGACCACCTAGGCTACATGAGACCCTGTTTCAAAAACAAAAACAAACAAAATACGTCTCAGTTCTGAAGTGGAAAAGCCTGGAGCCAAACCAGACTGACTCATGTGTCCCTGTGCTAATAATCAAAGCATCTATTTATAAGATGTTTCTTATTGTATAGTGTATGCCTATTTCTACCAGAAAACATGGCCATTCACAGCCTCGGTAAAGTCCCTTTGCTCATGTACTGTGGAGCAACTGTGGAGATCAGAGGACAGTTTGTCTGAGCCGGCTCCTTCTGTCCCAATACGGGAGCCGTCTCATCAGCCCTCCCTCCACGAACTCTTACATTTACGCAGCTGCAGAGTGTGGCCAAGCATGCTTCCCACTTAGTCTTGGCCACAGCTGTTCCTTCCATTGTAAGCCATCCTTGATCAGATGTTCTTTGGGGTTCAAGTCTACACAGAAGATAGATAGCCGTCCTCAACCACCCTTTCAGTACTGTCCCTTGTCACTATTGCTTTTTCCTGAGCATTAGTTGTATATACAATCACTGGCTTAGTATCTGGCTCTTTTACTAGAAGGCACACACATAGGAGGGCAGGCATCACACTTTTTTTCTGCAATGTCATCATACCTTAACGCCTAGCTTGGTCCCTGACACACAGTAGCTACTCATTAAAAACTGTTCAGTACGGAGGCTGGGAGAGATGGCTCAGAGGTTAAGAGCACTGTCTTCTCTTCCAGAGGTCTTGAGTTCAATTCCCAGAAACCACATGGTGACTCATAACCATCTATACTGAGATCTGATGCCCTCTCCTGGTATGTAGGTGTATATGCAAATACAGCACTCATATACAGTAAATAAATAAATCTTTTAAAAAAATAAAACTGTCCAATGAATGACTGGGCCTATAGTCCAGGCAGGTAACTTCCCTGGCTGTGTGTTGGGGTGGGGGGTGGGGTATCTTTAGAAGTGAAAAGACCCACAACATGTGCTTAGCAGGGCCTCATAAGGCCCTCGGCAGTTTGTGTGCAGAATCTTTGCAGATGCTTGCTAGCATTGATTATCCTGGGTCTCCCACCTTCTTGCTTAACCTCCCCCTGCCCAGTTCCTTCAGTTGTCCATCACCCCAGCTCTCAGATGCCTCCCCATCCTGGTTGCCCTTGAGGTTCTGGAATTTAAGGTTTGGACACTGCCACCAAGGAGACTTGGTCATGTCCCCGCCACCACCATGACAGCTTGTCTTAAAGTTTAAAGTTTTTGTTACATTTTACAGACAGTTTATGCTCAAACATGGGTATCATGTGGAGGTCAGAGGACAACTTGCAGGAGTTGGTGCTCTCCACATGTATGTTTCAAAAATCAAACTCAGGTCATCAGCCTTGGTGACAAGCACCAAGCCCCCACCTCACCCCAAATCTTTGGTACTAGAGCTTGAACTTAAGGCGTGTTAATACATACTAGGCAAGCCCTCTACCAGTGAGCCACACACACACACACCCCTGTGAATTCCTGCTTATTCCTCTCCGCACAGCTTGAATAGCTTACTGTGTGCAGGCTGCTGTGGCAGGCCCTCCTTCAGGAATTGAGCTCCTGAACCTTACCACTCATTTCTAGCTAACTAGCCTCTCCTTGACTCTCAAAGAGTTCTAAAAGTTGTAACATTTTGGGTTTTCTATTTTGTTTTTTAGCATTTTAAGATTAAAGCAGTTGGTGGCTCACATCTTTAATCCCAGAACTTGCCTGGCAGAGCTAGTTTGAGACCAGCCTGATCTACAGAGCAAGTTCCAGGACAGCCAGCGCTTCACAGAGAAACCTTGTCTTGACAATAAACAAAATAAAACATAGCAAAATTAAAGCATCTGTAGACCTGTGAACAGCAGTTAATCCAATCCATATCCTATTTTAAATATCAAGTATAGGTCAGATTCCCCTAGAAAGACAGGGAAAGTGACTGGCTCTGTGGAAGCAAAGCCAATCCAGGCGCTGCAGGTTTGGCTTACTTCCCCTTCCTCCTCCCCCCACTGTCTCCCTCTCCCCCTCCTCCTTCTCCACCAGGAAGTTTACCATATTTGATTTGTCCCTTAGGCAAGTTGAGTGTATCCTGTTAGGTTAAGGGAGGAAGAGCTGATTAACTCACTTTTTATGCGTAACCCGTGGCTAATCGGTGAGGTTCTTCTGCATGGTTAGTTACCATCTCTGCCCAAATCTTTCATTCCCTGTTGGAGCCGGGATGTCGGGCTTTAGCACAGGGGCCTACTCGGCTCCTGTGATGGAGGTCTGCTGTCTGTTCTGGTAGAGGTGGCAGGAAGGAAGCCAAGCACAAGGTTTCTTCTCTGCAGCTATTTGGCTTCTCGTGTATTTCTGTGCCTTCTGGGTAAGGCCTGGCAGAGAGAAGGCCCAGCTTGGGTCTGGGTACTTCCCTCTCTTTCCTCTTGCTTCAAGGAGGTCTCCCTGGACTGGACTGTCTTTGCATCTGAGCCCTTAGCTGAGAAGACAGTGAATGGCCCAAGGTTTCATCACAGGCTGACTGATTTTTGCATATACCACAGATTGGGTTCCAGCTCATGCAGCTGAGAATAGTCCTGACCTTGATTCTCCTGACCCCCTGAGAGCTGGGAGTACAGGCATTTCATCCGGCATGGTTTACTTGGTGCTGGGGAATCAAGCGGAGGGTTGTATGCTAAACAAGCGTTCTAACAACTGAGCTGTATCTCCATCCCTGAGGCATGTGTTTGTTTTGTTTTACCAAGCCAACTGGAAATGGTAGATCTCCATACCAGGGCTCCAGTGTCCCGGTCTGCGACTCTGCATGGCTTTGTGCCTTTTGAGATGGGTCATGGCAGTGGCTGGGATGGGCAGAATCCTTGAATTGCTGGTGTGTGGGTCTTTGGACAGTGAAATTGGGGAAATGATCTCGTTTGTATTGTGCAGCCAGCATCTCAGGGTAGAAGCCTGGGGAGTGTGCTGAGCGCTTTCACGGCATTGCTAGGTAGAAGCCTCCCGTCTGACCCCCCGTCTGATTCAGCAGCTAGTCACTGGCATCTCTCGTCTGGCACAGCTGATCTGCCCAGCAGTGGTTCTAGTGGGATGTTTTGACTCAGAAGTCAGAAGGAGTTAGCCATCTAGAAGCTTCTCTAGAACTATTGTCCACTTGCACGCCACTCAGCCTTTCCCCGAGTCTGACTGGCTCGTTCCCATGTGACCACTCAGCATGCACTGGTGTCAGCCCCTCTGTGCAGGGTACCTGGGGAGGCCGACACTGAGTCTTTAGACCTGTGCAGCAGCTTGCAGAGGGCCTTGGTGGACAGGGACAGGCTCCTGGGAAGGGTAGGGGAAATAAGAGTTCCTGTGACATGCAATGTCATTTGGTGTCAACACTTTTTGCTGTAGAGGAGTGAGGCTAGCAGTGGGATACGGCATAGGAAGCTGCCTTGGAAGGTGTGGGGTTGGGGGGGCCTGGGAACCCTGCTCTGGGTTTGCACTTGATCTCTATGGCCATTAAAGGCTGGGGGGAATAACAAGCCACATTATTATGACATTATTGGATCTGTCTTCTTTGTCCTGACCAGCCTTCCTATTGCAAGGGACAGTGCTGCAGCTCTTTAATAAGAACATATCAACCACTGTGGGTTTCAGCAGGAATCTGTTGGTGAGTGGGGTGTGTGAATAGAGGTGGTCCCTGCTCATTCTCATTGCCTCGAGGGGCTTGGAAGCCACTGGCGTTCTCTGAGATGACTGACAGACTCCCCACATTTGGAAATCCCACACCCTGGGCCCTGGGGGACTTTTTTTTTAAATCTTGGTGTGCAGAAGGAGACCAGAGACCAGTTTCTCCATGTTAGTTATTGCCTAGAATAATAGTCTGCACACTTGCATGCTGGATCCCAAGCTCTTCAGCTCTGAGGTCCCCGTGCCTCCTTTAGGAAGCCTTGCCTGGAGGGATGTAGAGGGGCTACCAGGCATTCAAAATTCATGGACCAGAAGGACTCATCTTTTTACTCCAGCCACACTGCCCAGTGTGCAGTATGGAGGGTGGGCAGAAAGCCCAGAGTCGGGCAGCAACTTCTGCCAGGGCACACAGAATTCAGAAGCATGGCAGGGACAGAGGCCAAGTCCAGAGACTGCCTGGTTGCATCTGTCGCATATTCTGTGAGTGCTTCTTGACTAGTCCCTCTTTTTCTGGATGCCTGGAATAGTACGCTGTCTCTTCCTGTATTCTAGCCCCCACAGGAAGACAGGAAGGGAACAACTGTTACAGGAATGGAGCCGGGTAGGTTCAGTCATCACCTCCGGCCTCCCATGCCTCCCCACCCCATCCACTGCACCCTCGGCCACAGCCAGCCAGACCCCACAGCAGCTCGTTAGGCTGATTCCGGCCTCTCTGGTAACTTTATGTTACCTGAAAGTTGGGCAGGACTAGGGCAGGGCCAGGCAACCAGGGAAGGCTTGGTGCAGGAGGAGTCGACGGTTGAGATGGAAGGCAGGAATGAGGCTTTAAGAGGAGGAATAAATGGCGATGGAGTCCTGGCTCAGCGGTTAAGAGCGCTTGCTGCTTTTGTAGAAGACCCGGGTTTGCTTCCCGGAATCCACGTGTGGCTCATGGGCGTTTGTAACACCAGTTTCAAAATACCCGAAGACCTCTTCGGCCCCTGCAGGCACGGGGCACGCACACAGTGCACAGGCATGCCGGAAAAGCACTCATCACATTTTTTAATTTTTAAAAAGAAAACAAATAAAAACAAATAAAAACCCAAAGATATGAGGAACGCATATCTGCCCCGGGCTGGGGCAGAAGCTAGACATCCTTTTGCAAGCCTGGCCTGCACAGGGCCTCCAGGTACCACCAAGTGAGGGGAGCGTCCCTAGCACAGACTATTTCAGTGGAGAAGCATATGCCAAGTCACCCAACTGTGAGAGGAGGAGGGAGGAGCCAGAGACAAGAGCGAGTCACGGGGCTGGAGGGCTGGAGCTGTTGCGGCACGCCCTGCGGGCTGGACCTATGAGCCGGCCTGCTCTCCCTCAGCCCGCCCCCCCCCTGCCTCCAAGTAATGAAGATGGCGTCACCGCTGCCCGCGCCACGTGCTCCCCCGCTGCTTGCCTGCCGAGCTGCTTTGTATGCAGCAGCAAAAATCCAGGGCCCAAAGACGCTTTCAATTCTTGGGGAGGGTTTGTTTGTTTTTAAATTGAGGAAGGGCCTTGCCCCTAGCTAAGACTATGAAAGCGTGGAGACCCCAAGCTCTGGCCGCCAGGAGACTGCAGGAACTCGGGAGCTTGGTGGATGGGCTGTGTCTTCCCTTACTTTCGGGGGGTGGGGAGAGGTATGAGTCTGACCTAGGACAGAAGGCCTGGTGTGTCCGAAAAGAAAAATCACCCAGTTCAGAATTACTTGCTCCTTTTCCTTCTGCCCAGTCCATCTGCACCTGGGGCTTCCGCTAAACAATCAATCTCTCCAGTCCGTGGCACCCCTTGCTGTGTGCCATATTTTTAAAATGTAAGCCATAAGAAGGCTGGAGAGATGGCTCAGCAGTTTAGAGCACTTGTTCTCAGGACTGACACCCAGCCCTCACAACCCCCTGTAACTCCTCCGAGAGATTGTCCTCTGAAGGCTCCCCTACGCTCGTGGCATTCAGTCACAGAGACACAGTAAAAAACTGATATATAAATCCTAAGTGGTGTTTAAGTTTCATCACACCAGGTTGGTAACCAGACTTTACCGTTAAAACAAACCCAACCAAGCATACACCTCAAACCTCGATGACTCACGAAATTTGGCCTTCAAGCTAGAAATGGATCTGCAAACAGGGGATGGCCCATTTAAAAGCTGACCTAGTTAAAACCCAGGAGCACCGAAAAGCACAGGGTCAATTTGATTTGAGTCTTCTCTCTCTCTCCTGGTCTTCTCTCTCTCTCCTGTTCAAAGCCTGGAACCTGGAACAATTGGTCAGGGGCTGACAAGGGTGAAACCCAAGCTGCGTACATTTTTCCAGTGCTTGTTCAGGGAAATTATGGCTGGGGGCTGGTGTAGAAAACCAGGCAAAACAATGTAGGGAGTACGCTAGTGTCTCTAGAGCAGGCTGGGAGGCTCGGGATGATGGGCCAGGAGCCCATGGCAGGCAGGCAGGCATGAGGATTGAGGATCGGTTAGGAAGGACCCTTTTTCCTGTGTTGGCATCTTTGGTGTGGGTACAATAGTAGAGCCAACTGTGGGTAAAGGGGACTGTGGGTCGCTTTTCCCAAGCTGGTAAGGTTCAAGGACATTTCATTGTTTAATTTGGCCCTAGGATGGCACTAGAGCTGTGAAAAGAAACTAGAAACCCAAAGAGGTGAGGTGTGCTAGACCAGTGGTTCCCAACTGTCCAGACACTGCAACCCTTTAATACATCCCCCCAGTCCCAACATTACTTTTGTTGCTACTTCATAACTGTAATTTTGCTATTATGAATCACAATGTAAATATCTGTGTTTTCCCATGGTCCCAGGTGGACCCCTGTGAAAGGGTCATTCAACCCCAAAGGAGTCACAACCCATAGGTTGAGAACAGCTGGGCTAGACAGAGGAACTTGGGCTAGAACCAGGTCTGTCTGCCTACAGAGCCTGCCTCCTGCCCACCCTCACTGCATTGCCATAAAAGTTCTGAAAAAGTAAGAAGTGACTCTCTAAGTGTCCTTCCCCTTGAGTCTTTATTTTTTATTTTTTAGAAGGCTGTGGTAGACCTAAGCTGTCCATTTTAATCAGAGCCAGCTTCAAGGCCATGTGACGAATTCACATAGTTGGATGTCACTGCTATGTGAGGTTTTGTTTTGTAGAGACAAAGTTTCACCTAGCCTGGGCTGGCCTCAAACTCACTGTGCAGCTGAGAGTGATATTGAACTTGTAATCCTCCTTCCTCTAACCCAGTTTATGTATATAGTATTGGAGATGAAATGCAAGGCTTAGTGCCTCCTAGGCAAACATTTTTATCTATCAGTTCATCCCTCTAAGTGAATTTTGGGCAAGTGACCCACCTTTTCATTTTGCAGTGGTCTGAGACAGTACCTTTCTTTGGTCCTTCTGGGTACCTCTTATCTGCCCTCAGTGGCTTGTCTTACATGCCTTGTCCCTAATTCATCCTGCTTCTTGATACTCTGGGATGGGGCTATTTACCAGCTAGCTGTCCTCTCCCAGCCTGCCACCAGCCCTCTTCTGGCATACTCCTCCCCTGCCCCCCCCCATCTTGGTTCACCATGGCTCCTGTGTCCCTTCAGCCAACAAGGTGGCACAAGTGTCCTGTGTAGGGAGAACTGGAGCCCTGTTTGCTAAGTGCTGTGTCAGCTTAGTAGGGCGGCAGCTGACCTGATGTCAGGGCTGGGGCACATACCCAAAGCTATTGCATGAAACGTAGAGGTTGTGCAGTGTTGATTTCATCCGTTACAGTGTGCTGTTTGTGCTCTGCACATCAGGGCCATTTTGTGTCTCTCTTGTGCCAGGGCCAATAAGGGGGACATTTGCTAAGCAGCACTGTGCTGTGCATTCCCGCTAGGCTGATTATGGGGAAGGACAGTCTCTGACCTCTAGGAGGATCAGATGCTTAATACATGATTAAATGATTCATGCAGCCTCCGCCTCTGAGCCCAGAGCCCAGACTGGGTGCCAGCTACAATGATGGCTTCCTGGGAGGGGGGCTTGAACTAGATTTAGGTGCAAGTGTAGGTGATGGGGGAGGCTGGTGGGTCACATTTAGAAACTTGAATGTTTTCCCGGACATTAACTAGCCATGCGTGTTTTGGGAGGCTAGAATTTGCACTTTATAGGTTAAGCAGATGTCACTATGCTTTTCCTAAGGAGGTAGAAGCTTGAACCCCAGAGAAAAGGGATGGTATCATTCAGCCCAAATTAAGGGTCTCATATCCAGGGTGAGGGCTGCTACCAGTAGCCTAGGCTATCACATAACCACATCCTTCCCTGAGGTCACAGTCTTCATTTCAAGACAAACAAATTTGAAGTAGCTTGGTGGCAGTGACCAGGGCTGCAGTGTTGGAGATGTAGAAGAAAGGTCACATCTGAGAAATTTGTAGAGACCAGACTTGGTGGTTTTGAAACAAGTTCTGGGTTGAGTGAGAGTATTACTGTTTGTTATTCTGAAATTCAGTTCCCACTGGTGAGAAATGATGACAGACTCAAATTGAGGGTGGGGTGGGGTCCAATTGTTTGTTTTAAATAAGAACAGGGTCCCCTGGCTGAATTCTTGTGAATATTGCTAAACCCAAAGTACAAATTTTCAGTTTAATCCTAACTTGAAGCTCTCTCAAACTCAGGACTTGGCAAGGAAAGTCTTTTATTTTATTTTTATTTTTTAAGCACAGCACACCCTGGATACAAAAAGGGTACTCTCCTCACATGGAAGGGCTAGAGAAGAGCCACCGAGTGTGGAGGACGTGGATTGGAAATGATAGCGGTTGCGGGGTGAGAAGGGCCCCCAGTTTGGGTGTGGTGCTGGCAGGTGGGGACTGACCTGGTCGTCTGTTTGTAGAAATGCTAGGCTGCTCCCCTGGCAGCAGGAGTTGGGGAGGGACTGTGCCCCCCCAGGACAGAAGCAGCTTCCTGAGGAATTGCCTTGACTGTCCAGCATTGTCCCTCCCATCCCTGGTCCTCTTTACGCTTGGCATTGAGAGGAGAGGCTTTTGACCACTCTGGGAAAACCACAGTATGTCTGTAGACTCTGAGGATATGGTGGGATCTGCCTTTGGAAGTCGGGATTCCCAGGGAAACCAGTTAAGGAAGAAGACTGGGCCACAGGACTCCAACAGCTAATACTTGTCCCAGCAGCCACTGTTGCTCTATTTGCTTGCTGCTGGCAGCCTGGCTTTTCTTGCCCTGGGGTGGAGGCCTCCAACATATTCTAACCAGTGAGTGTCTTGACTTAGACTCATGGCCAACCTCAGCTCTTAGATCTATCAGGAAGATGGAGTGAGGCCAGGGCAGAGGCTTGGAGCTTGTGATTGTGGGAGGAAGGTGGTGTTCCTGGCTCTCTCTCCTTCGGGTGGAACTCTGAATTCCTGCTGTGCCATCCCACCTGGAGCTCTCACTGTACCTTCATCCACTGGAAGAAGGAAGGCAGTGCTCTGAGACCAGGTGCCCTGTAGTTCCTGCCATGTCATTAGCCTGAAGTGGACTCTGTTCTGCCTTTTCCCTGCAGACTGAGTTCAAGGGGTTGCTGGAAGACCAGAGGGAGATCTAGGCAAGGTCCTCTTAGAGGATAGATGCAGCCGGACAGGACTGGCTCATGTGCTGTTTAGTCAGGGAAAGGGGGAGCTCAGAGGGCAATGGCGACCCTGTGAGCCCTGTAGGCCTGTGGTCAAGTCCCATGGATGGGAGAGTGCAGCATATCTGGTCAGTGTTCTTAATGCTTTCCAGAGGCTGAACAGTAGAAGCTGCTTCTGAGGCAGAGTCCTCAGGGGCAGGGATGCAGAGGGAGGGGTCAGTCTTCTCTTATTTTAGATTCCTTACAGCCAGTCCTGGAGCCACAGATCTCTAACCCCAGCTACTTCAGAGGTGAGGCAGGAAGGTTACAACTTCAAGGTGCATGCCTTTGATCCCAGCACTCATTGGGGCAGAGACAGGCAGATGGCTGTGAGTTCGAGGCCAGCCTGGTCTACAAATTGAGTTCAGGACAGCCAAGGCTATACAGAGAAGCCTGTCTTGAAAAACAACATCAAAAAGTCCAATGTAGACAACTTGGAGAAAGCCTGTGTCAAAATGAAAAGGAAGAGTAAAAAGATAAGAAAAGGAGAGGGTACTTGCCTAGCATATATATGAGGGCCTTGGTATGGAACCTTCAGTTCCATACCACAGTAAGTGTTCCTTCTATCACCAAGAGACTGGGTTCCCCAAGCACCTGGCTTACCCAGGGTTACGTTGGTCTGCCTGCCAACTCCTTGGGCTGTTTGAGACTGCCTGAGACCCACTGGCTTTTCCCTGGCCTAGCATCCATTTGCTGTGTTCACTGGAGCCAGCAACTGCCTCTGCTTGGAACTTCCTCACCAGAGTGGTGTTGTGGTGTGTTGTTTGTTTTTTCCCCACTGTCTCTTTCTACTTGGTCAGAAACAAAGGAACCTCTCTGCCACCACCCACGGCAAGTCTTTGGAGAGCTGATAGGGTGGGGACCTTCCTGGCCCTCATATTTTAGCATGGGCCATCTTGGGAATACAGTTTTCTTCATCTTCATCTACAAGGCAGGGAACAAGAATTACACCGTGAGCCATGTCATGCGGTAACTGTGCCTTGCCTCTCCGTATACTTAAGATTAAAATAATACCAAGCGCTCAGGGCCACTCGAGCCTCTGTTCTTGAACAGCACTAAGCATTTTTTCCCTGATGGGAACTTCTGCTGAACAGTGCTGTCTAGGCATGAGGACTTAGAAAGGGTTCTCTGCTATTTTGCCCTTATGGTGAAGTGGGCCCGGTACCTGATCACAGAGATAAGTGCCAAACCTCAGGGGGCAGGCTAAAAAAAGGATTTGAGCATGAGTGTGTTCTGTGCAAGCCATGAGATTTTCGGGGAGAGGAAGGTGGGGGCTGAGCATGGCATGAGTGTCCTCCCTCCGGTGGGTGATCTGCCTGGGGCTACCTGGGTGCCTGTGGGTGGTGGGAGACTGGAGTTTTGGTTGTACACTGAAGTTGAAGAGCATGTAGTGGGAGGTTGTTATACTTGTCCACGCTCTTGTACACACACACACACACACACACACACACACACACACACCAGCCTCAGTGACAGTAAAGCCTACTGGTTGTCCTTTCTGAAATGATTCCCTAGTTCTAGAGGTGTGCTTATCCAAGGATCTTCTGGCTTGGCCTTGCTAATGGTGGAAAGAGCAGGGTAGGCTGGTGATCCTTTGCTCTGAGACAACTCTGACCTGGATAAGCGGGAAGGTTCGACATTGGGAGTGGGGGCTTCTCTGACCCTTCCCCACCTCCACTCAACACCATCCTTCCTTTCCAGGTGAAAGAACTCGTCCTGGACAACTGTCGGTCAATTGAAGGCAAAATCAAAGGCCTCACAGATGAATTTGAAGAACTGGAATTCTTAAGTACAATCAACGTAGGCCTCACCTCCATTTCGAACTTACCAAAGTTAAACAAACTCAAGAAGGTAAACACTAGGGCCTAGGATGTTGGGCGTGGGGGTGCTTTGTGTTCAGGGAGCATAATTGAGGGCAAGGCCAGGTACGTGCTCCAACTGGCTGGCATGGTCCCTGGGGATGATCCCTTCCCGCTCTCTGGGGAGAGTCAGGAGGTTCTGGGCCCTGAGCCTTCATTTTAAAAGCTTTTTCCCTCCCTGCCTCATACAGCTTGAATTAAGCGATAACAGAATCTCAGGGGACCTGGAAGTATTGGCAGAAAAATGTCCGAACCTTAAGCATCTAAATTTAAGTGGCAACAAAATAAAAGACCTCAGCACAATAGAGCCACTGGTGAGTCCCTTGGGGTCCTCCCTTTCCACTGGGGGCAGTGGGGATTGCTTTGGGGAGCCCAGCTTTTGTGATTGTCTTTTGAACTCATTTCCCCTCTTATCACTGTTTCTTTGACTCTCACTCTGTGCTGTAAGCTAAAGCAGGAACTGTTTCTTATTTCTGCTTAGTCCAGGAGAATTCGGTTTGACCAAGGTCACTTGGCCAGAATGGGCAGCCAGTGTGGGGCAGGGAATGGACCCTGGTCTGCTTGTGCCCTTCAGCCTGGGTTGTACTATGTCTGGGCTTACAGCCTGACTGGCTTGCCACCCTTTGCAGAGAGAGGAACAGTTCTAGATCTAAGCTGACTCTGGAGGTAGTCTGGCCATTTGTTTCTTCCAACGTTTATGCTAGTGGGTTAGTGGTTGGTACTGGCACGGGATTCGGGCAACATGAGGCTGTGTCTGCAGGGAGCCTGGTGCAGGCCTTCCATTTGCATATGGAGAGAAGAGAGTCTCTGTTGGTAACCAGGGCCTCAGACATGCATGATGGATGACATTTCTGGCTCTTGCTTTACTCCTTTTCCAGTTAGAAAGGGAAATGATGGTCAGAATGACAGTCTCTGTGACCAGGGTATGAGGTGCAGCATTCCTTTGATTTTGAAGAAGACCACCTGAAGATGTGATAAACAAGAATCCTTCAGAAACAGAGAAAAGTAGCCCACTCACAAAGCTTGACGGCAGGAAGGTCCTGGGGACACTGCAAAAGTGGCTGGTCCAAGTAAAGCCCGGTCACAGAGCACCCCTCAATCTGGACACTCTCGGGTCAGGGTCACACTGACTGTCAGGTGACAGTGACAGCAAGCTTGCATGGTTCTTTCAAGCCTTGACTTCACCTGACTCTCTGTCTTGGGGTCAGCTAATAAAACACTGACCACAGAAAGTTCTTTCCAGGTCTATCCCTGACCTAGGAACAAGGCAGAGCTATTTCCATCTGCCTGGGAATCCTGATGTCATCATTTTTGTCACAAGGAGAAGCATTCTGAATCACTTGTGTTGGGAGTCTGTGTCGGGAGTGGCTGAGTCAATAGTCTTCGTGAAGCAGTGCGGCCAGACTACACTGGAGACCAGGCACACACTCTTCCCTGCATGCAGATCACATGTGTTCATGCAGCTTTCCCGTCCTGGTTATTGATATGATGTTCTGTGTCCTCCCAGGGTTGGAACCTGTTTTGGGTTGGGGGCTGCCGGGCCCCTCACACATAGGAGCTCAGGTGCCCTCCCTGCCTTTGGGGCTACTGACAATCGCCTAAGTCTATAAACAAAAGTTGTTAGGAATCAACGCTGCCCCTGAGGGCTCTGCTCTTCCTAGTTTGGCCTGGTCCGAATGGCAACAGGGACTCATGGGATAGGACCCAGCTACCTCGCTTGCTAGTTTCCTGGGCCCCAATTTTCCCAGCTATTCAACATGATAGTGTGAACACATCATGTGACACAAAAGGACATACCGTATTCATTGCTACAAGCATAACTGGGTCCTCCTTCGCTTTGTCTCTTGTCCTCTTTGAGAGTTATTTAACAGACTAAGAGTATAGGCCTTTCCTTTCCTTCCTCAGATGCACTGATGATTAGCTCAGTCTTACAGGGGTGGGGATAAATTGCCTTAATGCTTGCAAGGGCTGTGCTCCTGCCTGGTGATCGTTAGATGCCAGAGTTGGGTAGTTCATGTTGTTGTTTTCATTCCCTTTGGACTTCTTGTCACAGGGGTGCACAAAGCCCTCAGCCCATATACCAAAAAGGCCCCGGGTTGGTTTTAAGCCAGTCACAGGCTAAAAAACTCCTGGTGAAACTTTTCAAACCCTCAAGTCCAACCCATTTTGTACACTGAGGTTTGGGCAAGTGTGGGTCTGGGTTGGGGAGACAGGAAGTACTTTACTTGCTATGCAGATGTGAGGACATGCAATCAAAACATCAGGGCCCAAGTAAAAGCTAGGAATGACAACACACCCCTAGAACCTCAGTGCTGGGATATTGATCTCATGTGGGTCCCAGGGGCTGGTAGGCCAGTGGTTTGACCAAAAAGCCAAAAGGGTGAGTTCCAGGTTCAGTGAGAGACCCTATCTTAAAACAAACAAACAAAAAAAATAAGGGAAGATAACCAGAGTTGACCTGGTTATCTGCAAGTGAGTACACAAGCTTCTACACACATGCAGACAGCCACAACAACGTGCCTGCTTTGCTTCTCACTGTAATCCTTGGGCTGGCCTTGCTGCCTTTTCGTAGGGCGGTTCCCCTCCCCACCCACTTTCCATAATTACCCTTACCATTGACTGCCTTTCTCCACTTGCAGAAGAAGTTAGAGAATCTCAAGAGCCTAGACCTGTTTAACTGTGAGGTGACCAACCTGAATGACTACCGAGAAAACGTGTTCAAGCTCCTGCCCCAGGTCATGTACCTCGATGGCTATGACAGGGACAACAAGGAGGCCCCTGACTCTGATGTTGAGGGCTACGTGGAGGATGACGACGAGGAAGATGAAGATGGTGGGTGACAGTGGAGACCCTGGGATGTGGGCTCACCCGGAACAAGCTGGCGAGCCATATCTAGATCCTATAGTGTGACCTCAGACTTGGGAGGGGAAGAGGCCAAAAGAGGGGATTTGGCCTGATGACCTCTTTTTGTTGTTGTTTGTTTGTTTGTTTGTTTGTTTGTTTTTGTTGTTTATCCTGGAGACCAGGTCATCTGCTGGAGAGACTGTGGTGCCCCCTGGTGGTGGCAACATGCAGGGTCACAGTAGGCAATTGTTAGACCCCCTAGAGGAGAAAGAGGGGGCTAAGAACCCCTCCTCCAACCCCTTCCCTTTGTCCACTGCAGCTTCCTTGCAGTTGGCACCCTGCAGCTTTCCTGTGTGTCTTTATAGCCCAAACAAAGCCAAGAGTCTAAATAGGCCCAGTCAATGAAGACATAAGATTTTGTTTGCTTTGTTGGCCTGGGCTCTTCTGTGAGATGCTCATATATTCTGTTGGCCTTGGTGGAGCTCCTTTGCCCGATAAATTGTGAATGTGCTCCTGTTGGGGTGCCAGTGTGGTATGTGGCAGGCGTCTGTGGTGGGGCCCCAGGTTAGCCCCCAGGCCCCTACCTAGTTGTTCCATTACTCAGGCCACATGTGGCCTTGAACAACTCATTTCTCTGAAAAGAGATGAGTTTTGTTGACTTATACTTTCTGATTCCCTGGGCCCACCCCAGAACTACTGGCTCAGACCTCAGGGTCTCTATGGCCTTACCTACACATAGGATCTTCTAGGCATGTGACTTGGAGAAGGGCCTGTAACATGAGTCACTTTTGGTGTGTTTGGCTGTGTGAATGCCACTTTAATGCATTAGAGCAGTGGGGCTCTGGGCTTTGGTGGGGGTGGGGCAGACATGGCCCACCAGGCATCTCAATCCCTATTGTCTTCTTGCATCCCCCATAGAGGAGGAGTATGATGAATATGCCCAGCTAGTGGAAGATGAGGAGGAAGAGGATGAGGAAGAAGAAGGGGAGGAAGAAGATGTGAGTGGAGAGGAGGAGGTAAGGAGACCGGGCAGGGCACCTGCGCATTCTCACCTGAGTCATGTCAGTCACAACAACCCAGGAGCCCTGGTTGTCTGTCCCCTGCCCACCCACAGGGAAGGAAAAGGGGTCCCTTTCCAAGATTCTGACAGTACAGGCTGACAGCAAAGGCATCTGCTGTAGTTCTGGGGAAGTTGGTTTCCGAGTGAGGAAGGGAATGCTGGAAGCAGGGCCTCTGCATGCTTTAGGGGAGGCCTATCTTTGTGCGTGGAGGTCAGGGAACAACTGTTGGGGGTCAATTTTGTTCTTTCTCTGGGTGGCTTCCAGGAGTTAGACTTAGGTGCCAGGCTCGGCAGCAGCAAGTACACTTACCTCGCTAAGCCTTCTTGCCAGTCCCTACTTTTTTGTTTTTGTTTTATTTTGTTTAAACAGTCTGTAGCCTTGGCCATCACTCTGTAGACCAGGCTGGCCTCGAACTCACAGAGATCTGCCTGTCTCTGCCTCCCAGGCATTGGGATTTTTAATAACCAGTCCCAGCCCTGCCTTGAGCTAGCTGTGTATCCTTGAACAAAATTTTTGGCTTTTCTGGGTGTCCTGGCATCTGTGGAGAAGGGATCAAGTGGCCTTTCTCCCTATGTTATTGAGAGTAAAGTAGTGCACTGAAAGGTGTCTCGTGAGGGCTGTGTGGCAGCCATGAGTCATTAGGTCCACACCTTCCTCCTTTTCACGTGTACTAGAGTCAGCGCTCAGGGTCTTGAGCAGCGTCATTTTTCATGAGTTGTTAAGAACACTAAATCTGCTCTTGCTGCTAATGACTAGTATAGCAGGGAGGGTTTGCAGTGACAGCGCGCGCAGACAGGTGACTTCAACTTCAGGCACACACACCACATACACACCATGGTTCTCCTAGTTTCTGCCTCCTGCCTTGATGATACACAAGACCACTTGCCACACACCGCTTGAGCAGGTTTCCTGGACTGCCTTCCCCAGGGCTCGGGATGGTGAGCCGAAAAGCCAGACTCCCGTCTGTTACTGCAGTTTCTCTTTCTTCTGGGTCCAGGCTGACAGACCCACCCTTAAGGGATACTTGGGGGAGGGAACGACTCTTTCCCTGAGGACAGGGTAATGGGACATGCAGGCTGGTAGACTGTCCGCTGTCCTATTCCGCCTGTCATAAGAGCCCCACATGTCAACTTTGTTTTCTTTCTCTGTAATCTCATTGACCATCTGCCCGTATCCAGTTGCCAGTGAAGGATCGCTTAAACACACACACTGTCTTAGCAAACAAACCAGGAAGAGAACTATACAGTGATACAAAAGCAAATTTACTTCAACAGTTCTTGGAAACAGTGGGCTGCTGTGCGCCTTGGAGACCAGGGCTTCAGGAACAGAGAGGCTACCAGCATGGAACCCTGGGAAATACCCAGAGCAAGGGCCCTGGGTTAGGAGGATGAAGTCACAGGCCTGGCTAAATTCCAAGCAAGTTGAAAGTGAGGTCCTCAAAGGCTCTTGAGCCCGTCCCTCCCCCGACACGATGCCTAGGCTTGGCTGAGGGGAGAGGCCAAGAACCGAGAGCCAGGCTTGCCCATTTGATTCTGTAGTTGCTGAAACTGGGGTCTTCCCTTGAAGCTAAAACCATATTGAGGACAGATGCAAGAAAGGATGGCCTACTTTCAACAACAGGGCATCTGCCTGGGGAGTCTGTTCTCCTAAGATCCTGCACACTGGCAAGCTGCCCGTTTTCTAGGGACTTTGCCCAGAGTTTCTAACATGGGGCAGGCCACAACTACCCCGCCCCAAGATGCTTTGCCAATATCTTACTTGATGTGGGAAATGTCTTAGGACACATGTCGGAAGCCTTGATACAAAACAGTAAGAAGCCCTAGCCTGAGCTGCAGGCCTATTGTGAGTTCTGAGCTAGAATGCAAAATCTTCCTAGGCAGGGACATTTATCTCTCTTTTTCAACTCATGTATGTATGTGGGTATACTGTATATACTTGTGTGTGTACACATGTGTTTGTGTATGTACACCCCATGTGTCAGTTGTCTGTCAGTTGTCTTTCTAGATTACTCTCTACCTTATATTTTAAGCCAGGGTCTCTCACTGAACATGGAGCCCATTGATTTGGCTAAACTGGCTGCCAATGAGCTCCGGGGCTTCACCTGTTTGTATCTCAAGTGCTGGATACACAGGCGTGTTGCTGGGCCCAGCTTTTACATATGTGCTGGGATGGAGCTTGGATGGTCAGGCTCTCTGCCACTGAGCCTTCCCAGACCCAGCAGGAGCACCTCTAATGCTCTGCTATCTGTCTTTGCCTCTAGGAGGATGAAGAAGGTTACAACGACGGGGAAGTGGAAGATGATGAAGACGAAGAGGAGGCTGGTGGTATGTCATCCTTTCCGCTCCTTCCTGGAGGCAGCCCAGCCCCTTTGCCTCTAGCATTGCCTTGCTTTGAGGACCAGACAATAGAAAGGGGTATATCCAAGGGTTCTGACACTTTTGTGCCTTTTTCATTAGATGGTCCTGATTCCTAGATGTGCAGCTCTGGGTTCATGGTGGGGACAGAGCTGAATGAAAGATGGCTGCCTGGTAACCGTCCCTTTTCCTTCTTTTCCAGAAGAAGAAAGGAGTCAGAAGCGAAAACGAGAACCCGAAGATGAGGGTGAAGAGGATGACTAAGGGGAATTAACCTGTTTGGGAAAATTCCTATCGTGATTTGACTGTTTTTACCCATATCCCCTCCCCCCTCCTATTCCTGCCCCCAAAACTTATTTTTTTCTGATTGTAGCGTTGCTGTGGGAATGAGAGGGGAAAAGTGTACTGGGGGGTGCCGGGGGGGGGGGGGGGGGGGGGGAGGAATAAAATACTATTTTTACTGCCACTCTTTTTATTTTCCCCCCTCCTTTTTCCTTGTGTCTGGTTTTGCCCCCGTAAATGCAATAGCTTAGCGCACACCCAGCAAGTATTTGTTCCTACTCTCAGAGAGGATGGCTTGGCGGCCGGCCTCTCCGTTTTCTGGTATATCTCACATCCCAGAGTTGGTCAGGAGGCTGTGGCTGGCCTCCCAGATAACTCACAGCTGAAGAGGCACAGAATCCCAGCCTCTGTGTTTGATAACTCTTGTTCTGGTTCATGTGGTCTCTGCCAGAGGTACCCAGCACCCTGGTTTGTAAATAGCAACATAAAGGCGTATTTTGGCACTGGTTCGGGGACATTCCCCATCTCTCATCCCTTTTCCCCCTTCACAGATGGCAGTGGGCTCTGCTTTTGCAAAGAGAACTTTTGTTACTCCAGGCGCTGTGATTCTGAGAGCCAGAAATCGGCAGGCTTAGAAATGGGTTGGTAATCGTAATGAAAAGAAGCAAACCTTCATATTTTAACTTCTTTTAAAAAAAAATCATGTTCTATCTTGTTCTGTAAAATATTAGAGCAGTTTGTTTTGCAGAAATGACAGGAGGACTCATCTCGGGTACTCCAGCTTAGACTCTTTTTACAAATCTAAGCTCTGGAGGCACACTGCATGTCCACTGGGTTTTTGTTCTGTTTTGTTTTCCTTCTCGCATACATCAGGAGCACGGAAAAGGAATGCAAAATTGTATTTTCTTACCTAGTGGGACTCTGAAGTGACAGCAGATTCCTCCTAGTGAATGCTGTTTGCTTTCAGCACCCCCCTTCCGGATCGCTTTAGAAGTGACGTGCTGTTTCCTACACTGTTTCATTTGTACAGAAGAACATCTGCAACTCATTTTTCTCCCACCCTTGAGAAGAGCCAAACTTTGAGTTTTATGTCTGTTTGTCATTGATAAATTTCAATAAATCTTTTTTATACAATTTTTTTGGGGGATGGCTTCTTTTGAGTTCTTATAAGCCATTGATCGTCCTGGGATCAGCTGCTGGCCAGGGAGGGAAGTCTGTATATCACCTGCTAAAACTTTAGGCTCTCCTGAGGATGTGACCTTACACCAAGATTGGAGACATTTTTTGTTCTCAGAGCAAGCCTAATGGCATGTATCCTACTTAAAGGCTACATGCTACATGAAAGAAAGGAAAGAAAGAAAGAAAGAAAGAAAGAAAGAAAGAAAGAAAGAAAGAAAGAAAGAAAGAAAGAAAAGACAGGAAAAAAGGGTGCAAGACTTATAACAAAAAATAAAGCACCCAAAGGGCAGACCAACAATAAATAGCATTTGGGTTTTTGTTTTTTGTTTTTGTTTTTTAATATCTTTGAATATCTTTCATGTCTTTTTTTTTTTTTTTCTTGTTGTTGTAAAGAATGTATTCTTGAAAACTCAGGAACGTATAAAACGTTATTTAACAAACTGTAGACTTCCAGCTGGTGTTTATTGTGTTACTTTTTTACTTGTGGTCCTGGGTACCTCTCTGTTCCCAAGTGTCCCAGCTAATACCATGGCTGGCTTCTGATTGGCTTACGCATCAAATATGTAGACTGTTAGATTTTTTCAGTTTCCCCTGCAGCATTCTTCTGATAAGTACTCACACTTAAATTTTTTTAAATCTATTGTGTGTGTGTGTGTGTGTGTGTGTGTGTGTGTGTGTGTGTGTGTGTTGCATGTCGGAACAACTTTTGGAAGTCAGTTCTTCCATGTGCATCTCAGGGATTGAACTTGGAACATCAGGCTCCATGGCAAAGGCTTTTATTCAACAGGCTAAGCTCTGTGGTCAGGACGGGGAGGCAGGCGGCCATGTCCTGGCTGTGCCGCATCAGGACAGGTGACCCGGGCTCCTTCTGTGGTGCCCTAGATAGCGTAGTGGGGTGGTGAAGAACACGCTCTCCAGACAGCCCCCAGGGCATTCCCTTTCTGTATCAACCTTTGGGAACCTTTGTGAAGGTTCTGGGGAGATGGTTCAGTAAGAAAAGCACAGACATGAGGACCTGAGGACCCTCTTCGTCCTCTGTTGTGTACAGCTAGATGTGGTGGCACACACTTGTAACCCAGCGTCAGGAGGCAGGTCCCCGGGTCTCACCCGTCAGCCACCTCGCCTACGCAGGCCCTAGATTCTGCTGAGATGCCATGTGAACATTTAAATGCAACCACTCAGGTTGACCTGTGGCCTCCATGTTTGCATATGTGCGCACACGATCTGTCCCCCCTGGAACCCACCCCTGCAGATGAGGAAGACTGGAGCTGAGTAGCTTGGGATTACGAGGTGGCCTGTCACACTGATTGTAATGACTTCAGTTTCACTGAATGGGAAGAAGGAAGGGTGAGCTTTTTCTGAGCACTGAACCTGTGTCCAGCCCCATACTTCACTCAAGGTCACACAGACAAGAACCCTGAGGAGCTGAGCTGAGCTTGCGTCTGACCCCAGAGCCAGCCTTCTTGTCCTTACACTAAGTCCCCCTAACCTCCTGCACCTTGACTTGTGCCCTGCTGGGTAAGGTGTCATGGCTTAATTCCTCTGTTCATGCTATCATGACTCTGGAGTCAGCAGTGTACTAGCAAGGGCTGAACAGATCCCAGGAAGCCATTGGGAGTCCTAACTATCCATAGTGGCACCCACCTGGAATCCCAGGACTTGGGAGTTGGAGGCTTGCAGATCAGAAGTCCAGGATCATCCATGTCTATATAAGAAGATTTTGAACAGCCTGGTTACATGAAAATAAGGCTCCTAGTTCATCCTCTAACTTGAAGTTCAGGGAAGGCAAGTGATGGGCCCAAGATCAAACCGTAAGGGAGTGGAGGAGCCAAGCCTCCAGCCCAGAACACCTTTGCCTCTGCTGAAATACGTGATTGAAGGGTGACTACAGTGAGGATGGAAGGGATGAAGTGCAGCATTTGCAGGAGGAATGGAGCCAAGCCTACAGGTTTCATGAGGCAATAGAGCCCATCAAGTTCTCCACATTCCTAGCGCAAGTGGAAGGTTCTGCATCTCCTGGTCCAGCCTGAGGAGAAGATGGTGGGGATGCCCTGGGTGTGGCCTCCAGGCCTCTTGTTTTTAGCCCATCATTCCCTCTGGTCTCCTAGGTTGCACAGAGATGTAAACAGCTTCAGAGGCAGGATGACTATCCAGCTAGTAAGTGTCTTAAAACCCCAGGTGCTTGACGCCAGAGACATGACACGGCTCTTATCTGTGTTAGAAGTGCTAGCAGATGCAGGCCAGAGGTGAGCAACTCAGGCTCTCATTTGCTGACTTGAAAAGACTATTTATATCCTGGTTCAGAAACTCATTGTTCACATTTGGAAGGGTTCCCACAGTGGGTCCCTAACAAGCAGTTCCTGTGGCAGGCTGGGCACAAGCAAGAATAGGACAAGGAGAGGGCCAGCCAGAGACAGGGACAGATCTGAAGCCAGCCAGGAAGGTGCTAGCAGGGTAGACTGGAACACTGGGACTCCAGGAGCAGATGCAGGGGTCATAACAGTTCCTCCTCATAGGGACCATTCGACTGGATGAACCTGAGGTTGTGAACACTCCATTCCTGAAGTCCAGTTGGATGATGTCAGCAGGGTGTTTTCAGTCTGCCTGGTGTCCAGAGACATGTGAAAAGTAGTAGAATACAGACAGTTTTGTTGTTTGAAAGACTTTTTTTTAAAGATGTATTTATGCATACAATGTGTGTTTGCTTGTACACCAGCATGCCAGAAGAGAGCACTAGATCTCATTATAGATGGTTGTGAGCCACCATGTGGTAGCTGGGAATTGAACTCAGGACCTCTGAAGAGTAGCCAGCGCTGTTAACCTCTGAGCCATCTCTCCAGCCAGAAAGATTAAGTTCTGCATGGGGGGAGGGCTATGTGCACATGAGTGCAGGTGTCCAAGGAGACCAGAACAAGAGGAAATCGGATACCCTGGAGCTCACCCAACATAGATGCTGGGAATCAAACTCAGGTCCTCTGCATTCTTAACCACAGCCACCTCAGGGCTACAGAGTGAGACCCAGTCTCAAAAAATCAAACAAGCAAAAACCAACAACAACCAAAAGCAAAACATGGAGGTCACGTAGGGGCATCTTCCAGGAAGAGCTTCATTCTGCAAGCAGAGCCAGGAAATCAGGGCAGCCAGCTTCCCAGGGCTCTCCATTCAGCTTCAGTCTGACCAATGCAAAGCAAGCAGCCCCCAGTTGTCCTTGAAGAAGCCTTTCACTCACTAGAACTCTATCTGGCTGACGATCATCCCCACTACACAGACTCCACACAAATAAGTGCTCATTTTCTGCTTAGTACTGGGCACAGTAAAGGATTCTCAACCAATGCCCCCCCAAATTCCCTGACCGGAGTCTCCAGGGTTTGTGTAAGCTCCAGGTCTCGCCCAGGGGAATCCTGATTCACTCTAGATTGGGGCCTGGAAAACCCGGGACTCAGGGTTTTAACAATCCTTCAGAGCACTCTTACCATGAGGGAAGTTTGGAAAATGGTATTAAACTGAATACCACCAAATGACCTGCAGAGGAAAGTTGGATTGTAGCCACATTCATTCAGTTAAGAGCAGTGAGACTCAGAGTCACTGAGTAACCTAAGCAGCTTGCCACACTGCTGAGCTGAGCTTCAAATCTGGGTCTACATGATTTTCATAGCTCCTGTGGAAAATAGGTGAGGGCAACTACCTGCATATTTCAACATATCTCGGTTGGGAGTTACTGGAAAAAAGCAAGGGGAAATGGAGAGTGAAAACTCTTTAAAAAAAAAAAAAAAAGATAGGTCAGCGAGATGACTCTGTGGGTGCTTGCTGCCAAACCTGGAACGCTCATGGTTGAAGGAGAGAGCCAACTATGAGTCATGTTTTAAGCTGAAATTGCTGTGCTTATCTGTAAAATAGAAATGCCTCTAGGCGGTAAGCCCCACTTGCCCAAGGACAGGTAACTTTCTGGAATGCAGGGAGCATTAATAAAATGCCTGTGGTGGTTTGAATAAGTATGGCCTCCTTAGACGCATGTGTTTAAATGCTTGGCCATAGGGACTGGTACTATTAGGAGGTGTGGCCTTATTGGAGGAGGTGTGTCACTGTGGGGTGGGCTTTGAGGTCTCCTATGCTCAAGTTATACCCAGTGTGGCACACACTCTCCTTCTGCTGCCTGCAGATAAAAGTGTAGAACTCTCAATTTCTTCTCCAGCACCATGTCTGCCTGCACACTGCCCTGCTTCTGCCATGATAATAATGGACTAAACCTCTGATCTGTAAGCCAGCCCCAATTAAATGTTTTCCTTTGTGAGGTCATGGTGTCTCTTCACAGCAATAAAACCCTAACTAAGACAATGTCCTACACCCAAATCTTATGGAGGTATTTTCTCAATTGAGTTTCCTTCCTTTCAGATAACTTTAGCTTGTGTCAAGTTGATATAAAACTAGCCAGGAGAGACAGAGTCAGTTGAGGAACATCAGTTGATGGTTTGTTGTTTTGCTTCCCAAAACTTTCAAGATAGTCCTTATTTATTCAAGGTCACCTGACCAGAAAGGCATTGGTAGCACCAGCACCCATAGCCTCCTGCCCTGCTGTTCTCGGAGCCATCATGGCTCACAGTTAACCACAGCAAGTTTCATCTTGACTAATTTCACACTTTTTCTCAAGATTCGAGTTCTCACACTCCACGCAGTCCTCCCTCTCATCTCTGCAGCTCTCTCTGCTTCCAAGCCAGCAACACAGAGTTCCCGTTATCCCTGGAGACAGATATATCACAGCAAACATGTTCTGAAACTCAGGTACGAGAAGAATGGGTCTCTGCTGCTCACCAGAGTACTAGCTGTTTCCAAACATTGGCGGTAGCTTCTGGCGCTTGAAAAATCAGGTGACGATGCACAGACGGAGAGGCCGAACTGCTGCGGCCATCCTAGGCCAATGCCAGAGGTTTATGTGACCTTGAACAAGTCACCTCTCATTTTCCATCTCTAGAAGGCTCAGGAGGTCAGAGCACACATTCTGCTAGGAACGGTGCAAGAGAAAGAATAATGGAAGACATGGGGAAATGAGGAACCGTGGAATCTTGGATTTAAGTACAAGTTTACCTTGTGATTGCTATTTTTTATTTTTATTTTTTGGTTTGTTTCAAGACAGGGTTTCTCTGGGTAGCCATGGCTGTCCTGGACTCACTATGTAGACCAGGCTGTCCTCAAACTAACAGAACTCCACCTGCCTCCCTGAGTGCTAGGATTACAGGTGTGTGCCACCACACTCAGTAATCAGTGATTGCTGTTTTGGGTTGTCAACTTGACTACATCTGAAGTTAACCAAAATCTAAAAATGGAGGGGAGACCAATGAGAAAGTTTTAATTAGTTTGAAATAGGAAGATCCAATTCTAATTTGAATCTTGAGGGGGAAGATAGACACCTTTAATCTGGGTTTTGAGGTGGGAAGAGACACCTTTAATCTGGGTCACATCTCTGCTTGAAGCCCACATAGGGACATGAAAGAAGGAAGCTCTCACCTTGCTAGCAAGGCCATTCCTTCACTGGCATTAGAGCCCCTCCTTCAGGGTTCCAGCATATACTGAAGACAGCTTCTTAGCATACAGGCATCGCACTAGCTTGCCTTTCAGGGGCCCAGCAACCACTAACATCACCGCCCGCTTCCTCCAGGTACACGCCAGGTGTGTGCCACGTAAAAAGACCCGACAAGACCTACCAGTCTCTCTCTTATGCAGCTCTATCTTGTCTCTTATGCTCTCCCTCTTTCTCTTTCCCTCTTTGTGCTCATGACTCAGCCAGACTCTAGCTCCTCTCCCTTTCCCTTTCCTCAAATAAACCTCCTGTATCAGACCTGTTGCATGGTGTGAATTTCCTCATCTATTATAATACACCTGAGGTGTCCAGCCCCATGAACCAAGCAAATACTAGATTTTTGGACTTTCTGTTCACAGCCAGCCAGCTGGATTAGCTGGACTGCAGCCTGTAGGTCATTTCAATAAATCCCTTTTATATATAGTGTAAGAGATTCATAAGTTTTGTTACTCTAGAGAATCCTGACTAATACTGTCTTCCATAGAAACACATGAGGATGACACCTCATCCTTTGTAACAGGAGAGGAAGAGAAAGGCCATAAATTGCCTAAGTGGGTGGACTCACTGGTAGGAAATTGGAAGGAGGGCACATGTTGGCTTTTGAAGAAAAATGTAATCTGGGGTCATCAATAAGACACAGGAACAGTGAGGGGTGGGGTGGGGACAGGAGCTTGAGATGGGGACAGAAGGCATGAGGAAGTCATTCTGGGTGGTGGGAAAGCAACCACAGTACAACAGAGGGTGGGCAGCTCAGCTAGTGGAGACCACTGAGGATAGCTTTAAAATTGGGGCATTTAGGAGCTGGGGCTACCCATTGGTAAAGTTCTTACCTAGCATGCACAAAGTTCAGGTTCCTGCCCCAGCACCATAACAGCTGCACACAGTGACACCAGTAACCTCAGCATTGGGAGCTGGAGGTAGAAGGACCAGAATTTCAAGGTCATCTTCAGCTGCAGCTGTGTTCAACACAGTCTGCAATACATGAAACCCTATCTCAAACAACAACAGCCCCTATAGCAGAGTGTTCGGGAAGTTAGGAGGCTACAGTTTGAGTTCTAAGCTGGTGAAGGAGGTGAGTCAGCACTGACAGGAGAGAGGAGGGAAGAGGCCAGTGGCAGAGATGTCCAAAGTGGAGAAGGGAGCCTCAGTGGAGGTGAACTTGAGGTTGAAGCACAGACATCCGGAGTTCAAGGTCACCCTCAGCCATACTGGGCTTTATAAGATCTTTTTCTCAAGAAGTGTTCAAGCCCTTCCCCATCTCTGCCTCTATGCTTCCTCCACATCTGAGTGTATCTTCTCATTGAAGGGAACAGCTTTGCTTAGCCACTCCCTTCCACAGTAACTTCCTACTTCAGCACAGGCCCCGAAACAATGGACTCAGTTGACCACAGATCAAAACCTCTGAAGCCATGCGCCAAAGTAAATATTTTGTCCTTTTAAGTCATTCATTTCCCTCAGATATTTGTCACAGTGACAGAAAATAATATAGTCTCCAAGGTAGGAAGCTCTCTAAAGAGGAGAAGGTGTGTAGGGCTGGGAGCTGTGGGGGTGGCAGAAGTCAGCCTGGAGCAAGAGTGGGGTCAAGGCATGTCCAAACCTCAGGAAAGCCCTGGGCCTGCTTGTCCAGAGCACATAGACTTGTATCTCCACCTTTGCTCCCTGGAGTAGGTCAGCCAGGATAAACTTCCTCTCTGCTTCTAAGGTCATGCCCTGAAGTACCTGGAATTCCTTCTTATGCAAATGAGGCATCCCCAGTGCCCCGGCCCCAGCCAATAATCTACACTCTTCCTGAAAGCCCTTAGACAACCCCAAAGGTTTAAGTAGCCTTTGTTTCCTCCATTAAACAAGCTGTCTCACCGAAGTCTGTCTCCTGAGAGTCTGTTCTCTTCAGGCTCACAGCAGCCTGGAGTCTCTTCCATTCCCAGCCACTCCAGGCCATTCCTGTGCTGCTTCCCTTTCTCAGGATCCACCTGTCTCCAACACAGGCTGATTGTGCCAAGATGAGCAGGAAAGTGGAGCCTGAACAGCAAGGGGGAAATGAGGCAGTAATGGAGAATGAAAAGAATTCCCAAGTCCAGGCTCTGGAGAGCAGACAGGACAGCCTCCCTTGTGGCTGCTTCACTCAAAGACTTTAAGAGAACAGGGTCACCCAAGAGAGCTAGAGGCCACCAGGAAGGAGCTTCATCAGGCAGTGTGCCATGGAGAAGGCCTGCCATCTGCTAACCATAGTGTATTAGTTACACATGGTGTATTGTTATCCAGTCCAGAAACCCAAGTCAAGGAAAGGTGCCATCCACATTTGGGGTAGGTGTTTTAACTTAATGTGGGAAGAGAATAAAGTCAGATCAATTCCAAAGCTGTGTGGGTCATAGCACCCAGAATTTTATTATGATGGTGATTCTAGATTCCATCAAATTGATAATCAAAACCATCACATTTGGTTCCCAACAGTTAAGGTGTAAGAGGTAGTAGAAAATAACCCTTTTGAGCTCAGCAGGTGAGGTGCTAACTGCTCATTCTGAAGACCCAAGTTCTGTCCCCAAGACCCATGTGCAGAGAACCAACCTCAGCAAATTGTTCTCTGATCTTGGCATGCACACGAGTGGCATGTTTGCACCCAAACACATCACACACACATGAAATAAATAAACACATAAGTGTAATAAAAAGAAAATAGCCTTTGTGGGTGCTAGACGGGGTTGGGGGCACCACTGGAATGGGAGGGTGCTCACAGCCAGGTGGTTGTCTTGTGTTCTGTTTGTCATTTCTGAGTTCTGGAGCATGCTCCTTTTGGGACCTCCCACTCTCCTGTGTCCCACAGTTCTCCATCCTCTGCTGTACCTGGGTACAGGGATTGTCTTTCTCATGTCACCTGGGGTCCAGTCACTCTTCTAGACCATCCCAGCAGGAAATTCTGTGACGGAAGCCCTGAGCACACACCCTTGTGACCATGTCAGGTGTTCCCCAGCCAGCATTCTAGACCTGATCACCAGAAGTCAGATGTCAAGGAGAAAAGCGGGAGGCACCCACAGCAGCCCAGCTGTGAACAGAGCATACAACAGGTATTTGAGAGACTTGTGATAAATGCCCTCTTGTCACTCAAACACGTGGCTGCTCCAGGACCTCGGGCATTGAGTTAGCTCTGCTGTTCTCTGCATGTCTCAGGCCAAAACAAGCCATTTGAGCAAACCCCATCTTCGACAGGGAACCTTGCCCCCTGCTTGCACAGATTCTGCTTTAGACAGGGAATGAAAATGAGAACATGACCGATCCAAGGTATGGTTGAGAATGGGGGTGATTTTTTATATGGAGGGGGGGCAGACAGAAGTATCTGGAGACTGAATTGGGCCATGAGGGATGTGGGGTGGGGAGTGAAAGAGGAAATGAAGAGAGAGAGAGGGCAAGTAGACCAAGAGAAGCACAGCAGACCTGTGGTGAGAAGAGCCAGGGGAGCTTGAGGACAAAATGGCTGAGTTACATAGGAAACAGGAGCTGGAGGAAGGGAAGTCCAGTCCCTAGGGTAAAGAGTGGGGTGAGAAGTGCTGGGAGGGGCCAGAGACACTGAGCTAGACTTGTCCCTGGTTTCTTTGGAACCTGACAGACAGTATGTTAGTTTCTGTTGCTGTGACAAAGATCTGAGAGGAGTGGCATAAAAAGAAGACACAGACCACCTCTGAGACTGTGAGCCAGAAATCTGATTGCCTCTGCCCTCAGAATCCTCTGTCTCTACCCTACGCAGGGCTGGGCTCACAGGTGAGTTCCGCTACACCTGACCTTACATAGCTTCTAGGGATCTGATTTCAGGTCCGCATGCTCACACAACAAACACTATCCACTAAGCATTCTCCACAGATTGTGTGTGTGTGTGTGTTTTCTGAGTGTGTGTGTGTGTGTGTGTGTGTGTGTGTGTGTGTGTGTATGTAGCATAGTGTTGGGGGCCGGGCCCAGAGCCCTGCGCACACAAAACACACCCCCCCCCCCCCCGAGCTACACCCCCCCCCCCCCCCCCCCCCCCCCGCATATGAAATTTAGTAACAAGCAAAAGTAGCATACATTGCTAGATGTCAGATACTAGTTTGCCAGCAGGGGCACAGGGATGAGAATATATTGGAGAGAGGCAGGAGGCAGAATGATGGAGTTACTCTACATCTTAATTGGGGTGTGTATTGGACATGTGTTTGCATTTATCAGAATTTATCAACCATGTAAGATTTATGTGTTTCACTGAGTGCAGACTAAAAAACAACACAACTGTAAATAAACATTGAGCCACAGCTAGTGGCTTGTGGGCTGGGTCACTCGGAGATGAAGTGGCACTGATTTCTGGAATTTATTTAGTAATGCATAAAAATTACTTGGATCAGTGTACATGTGATGAAGTAAATATAGAAAAAGGTTGATTATAGAATGGAGGTGGCAAATATATTTCAGGTTTTCTGTGTGTATGAAAAATGCTGTAATGAAACAACAGTGTGAAAATGTATGAAAAACCAAGATTATAAACTGTAAACCATAGCCAGTTTGTAACCACCTAGAACATTAACATGTTTTTACAGTCAACTAAAATACTTCAACATGATTTTTTTAAGGATTTAGTTATTATGTATGCAGTGTTCTGCCTGCATGTACACCTGCCCGCCAGAAGAGGGCACCAGATTATAGATGGTTGTGAGCTACCATGTGAGTGCTAGGAATTGAATTCGGGACCTCTGGAAAAGCAGCCAGTGCTCTTAACTGCTGAGCCACCTCTCCAGCCCTCAACATGATTTTTTTATATTACCAAAGTGAAAAGTGCTGGCGAGATGCTCAGTGAGTAAAAGCACCTGCTTTGTAACCTGATGACCCAAGGTGAAAAGAGAAAAATGACCTCTTAAAGTTGTCCTCCAAAGTTGTCCTCTGACCTCTACATATGCACACATCTCTTTCACACACACACTATAAATAGAAACTTTAAACTGTGGTTGGATACAATGCTTAACACCTGTAATCTCAGTGCTCAGAAGGCAGAGACAGCCAGATCTCTGAGTTCAAGGTTAATCTGTTCTGCATAGTGGGTCCCAGGCCAGCCAGAGCTATACTGAGACTCTGTTTATCATCTATGACCCACTTAGAACTCATTTAATAACATGGTAATATGCTTTTTTTCACTCAAGTGCATAGCCTCATTGAGCTGCCTCCAAAAGCACGATTTTGAGTTAGCTGTGTTCCCAAGGCATGCATGTTGTCTGTATAGACAGCTGTGTGATTCCCTGCTGTCATGTGTCAGCTTGCCTCCAACTTTATCTACAACAAGGCTTGAGCAACATTGCCTTGAGTATGTCTCAGGCCACATTTTGAAATGTCCTTCCTTAATGTGGGTTCCTTGTGCCAGAGGTTTGTAGAGGAATTTTAATTTAGAACATGGCTGCTCTGGCAAGAGATCACATCCAAAGACCTTTTAGGTCTGTGTGATCTGTCTAGAATACAAACATGCCTTTAATACAAGAGACAAAGGCAAGCAGATCTGAGCTCAAGGCCAGCTTGGTATAAAGCAAATTTCAGGTAAAAAAAAAAAAAAAAAGGTTAGGTCCAGGAATGATGGTACATGCCTTTAATTCCCAACAATGAAGGTAAAATTAGTTTGTAAAAGGAAGCACTCATGTTTGAAAATGTTTAATTGAGTGGCAGAAAAAGTGACAAATCAGAGGAAGATTTGACAGAATAGGATATGCCCAACTCTCTCAGGAGAAGAGAGAGGAAAGGGAAGCTACTTACAGGGCAATACAGAGACAGGAGGCAGTTTTTACTGGGAGAGTTTTACAAAAAGAGGTTGAAGAGAGAACAAGCTAAACACAGGTGAAGATCAGAGAACAAAAGATTAAAAATCAGATATTAATTAAGGCCTGAATTAGGTGGGTGGAGAAGTCCAGTAATGCCCTGAGGGGAAGGACTGCCTTACTGCATTCTTTCCCCACCCACTAGAGATACAGTCGCTAGGAAACTGGCCCATTCCCCCTCGGGAGGGACACCAGGTCATTATGGTCTGGGGACCTTCCTATAGCCAATCAATTCAAAATGTAGCATTTTGACCAATAGATGCTTGCCAGGCAGGAATTGCCCCTGCCTTGGGCATGCTGGGATGGACCAGAATCTTTAAATCACCCAATTAACCTGAGCACAGGGCTTGGCTTCCACCGCTTTGGTGGTGGGGGGTGTGGGCCCAAGCTGCAGCTTGTAATTTACAATAAAAAGAACCTCATGTATTTACAGCGGAGTCTGTTTATTCCTGGTCTTTTGGGGTTCGTGAACTGGGCAGGACAAAGACAGAATGGGCCAGAGAATGAGAAAGAGCCAGAAGATTAAAAAAGATTACTGGAGTTAGTTTGAAGCCAACCAGAGCAATTCAGGGGCCAAGAGAGAAGCCAGATTGAATAAATCAGCTGGGAGAGGAGTTTGAGCCAGAATAGCTAAGTTGAACAGGCCAGCCCAGAGCTCAGTGAGAGCAAGAAAAGGTAAGCAGTGAATGTCAGAGACTGAAAACACTCTAGGCCTAGGTTAAACTGTACAGAGGCTACAAGCTTCCAGAGCTAGGCCTAGGTTAGCAGAAGAAGGCAGTAAGCCTCAGAGACAATTGCCTCAGGAGAATAAAGGTTCCTTTTACAGAGAGGTTGGGGGCTTAGTTTTGCTGTTTTGGACATTTAATACCAGTAAATTATTTTTCAGTCAGTTTTGAATTTCTTTATTCCATGTGATGAGAGGGTGTTTTTGCCTGCATCGTGGTCACCTTCTGGCTTCCTTTAAACTTGTGCTCCCTCACCCATTTCACTGAAGGAAATGGATTTAATTTGTTTTCTTTATTCTTTTGAATGCTAACAAAGGGAAGTAGTTCATACAGCTTTGCTCACCATTGTTAGTGTTGTGCGCTAACATGTGTGTGCAAGGAACATAGAGAATAGGTCTCAGGAGTCAGTTCACACCTTCCACCAATGTAGGCCTCGGGAACTAAACTCTCTTCTTCAGTGTGTGGCGAGCACTCTAATCTCATAAGCTGTCTTGCTGGCTAAATTAAATATTTTGTAAAACCTTTATTTACTTGTTTGTTTGTTTGTTTTTGGGAGGGGGTTGAGGCAGGGTTTCTCTGTGTACCCTTGGCTGTCCTGGAACTCACTCTGTAGACCAGGTTGGCCTTGAACTCACAAAGTTCCCGCCCACCTGAGTGCTGGGATTAGAGACCTACTCTGCCAGTGTTATACCCAGTTCGAGCCCCCAAAAGATCTACAGGAATCAACTCTGCTGCAAAACACATGAGGGTCTTTTTATTGTAAATTACAAGCTGCAGCTTGGGCCAACACAGCCCCACTGCTGAAGCGGTGGGAGCTGAGCGCACGGCCCCAGGTTAGTTGGGTGATTTATAGATTCTGGTCCCTCCCAGCATACCCAAGGCAGGGGCAATTCCTGCCTGGCAAGCATCTATTGGTCAAAATGCTACATTTTGAATCGATTGGCTATAGGAAGGTTCCCAGACCATTGACCTAGACCAGGTGTCCCTCCCTGGGGGGAGGGTCCAGTTTCCTAGCAACCATATCTCTATTGGGTGGGGAAAGAATGCAGTGAGGCTGTCCTTCCCCTCAGGGCATTACTGGACTTCTCCACCCACATAGTTCAGGCCTTAACTAATAGCTGCTAATTTTTAATCTTTTTGGTCTCTCACCAGCACTCCAGCAGATTATTATTTTCAAATGTGTGTGTGTTCCCTTCCCATGTGCAGATGCCTGAGGAGGCCAGACCTGCCCTGCCCCTGAAACTGGAGTTACAGATGGCTGGGTGCCCCCTGATATGGGTGCTGGGAACTAAACCCAGGTCCTCCCGAAGAGCAACAAATGCACTTAACCACCAAGCCATCTCTCCAGGCCCCCTACAGGTGAATTAAGGTTTGTTTGTTTTCTTGACACAGGGTTTTTCTTTGTAGCCTTGGCTGTCCTGGACTTGCTTTGTAGACCAGTAGACCAGGCTGGCCTCCAGCTGACCGAGATCTGCCCACCTCTGCATCCCTGAGTGCTGGGATTCCAGATATATGCCACCGCACCCAGCTCAAGTTAAATATTTTTATTTTTGGTTATTATTAGTGACGTGTGTGTGTGTGTGTGTGTGTGTGTGTGTGTGTGTGTGTGTGTGTAAAACTGGGAGTTGAACCCAGGACCTTAAATATATTGAGCCATATGATAAAAATCAGTATTTCTCCTTAAATCATCTCCCTATCCCTATCCCTCACATGGAAGGGGAGAGTTCTTGTGTTTGTGGGAGCTTTTTGTGAGATAATTGTATTAATCCCATGCTCGTGTGTTGCTGGCATTTGTTCCTCTCAGTGTATTGCTTATCTTTAAATTAATTTTGATTTTGAAGTAACTGTAGATAATATGATTTTTCATGTCAGGAATATATAACCATTGCACTGTGGGTGAATGTTTATGAATTCTGTAATTATCTCCTGGTTAGCAAAAATAAAATGAATTTATTTTAACTTTGTTTTTATACTAAAAGGGCCTATTTTAGTCATTCTGTAGTTTCACACAGACTTGGATATATAAGATTTTGTCTATAAAATGATGTGAAATAAAATAAAATCCAATTAAAATACAGCTATTTGAAATATACTACTTTTTTGTGAGCCTATTTGGGTATTTCTTCATTGTGTGATTTAGTAGCTGCTTAAAATCTGAGTTTACTGGGGCCGGAGGGTGTTTCCGTATCCGCTGCTCTGCAGAGGATCTGGTTCCCAGTTCCCACATGACAGCTTACCACCATTCCCAACTGCGGTGCCCTCTTTCAAACGTAGTAGGTGGGCAAACAGCACACTTACACACGTGGACGCAAAACAATCATACTTATAAACCAAAAAGTGAAGAGCTCTAGCAGGCTCGGGGCTTTCAAGATAGTGTTTCTCTGTATAGTCTGGCTGTCCTGGAACTTGCTCTATAGACCAGGCTGGCCTGGAACTCAGATCACCCTGCCTCTGCCTCCCAAGTGATGGGGTGAAAGGAATGCATCCCCATGCCTAGCCCCCAATAAGTAAATTTTAGAACAAAACTACCAAACAGCAACAAAAACCCCACATGACATTAGCATGGGCCTCCTTTCTGGGGAGGCTGGTGTGGGAAGGCGAGGAAGGGTCTCATGTTGCCCAAGCTAATCTTGAACTCATTATGTCACCACCAAGGATGACCTTTGAAATTCTGATTCTCCTGCCTCTACCACACAAGAGCTAGGATTACAAGTGTGTGCTGCCTTACCTAGCTTTTGTAGTGCTGAGGGTGGAAGCCAGCTAGCTTTCTGCATGCTAGGCACCCTACTGACTGTTATGTCCCTACTTCTACCGCAGATCTTTTGATGGCTCTGGAAATCTGTGAGTCCTGAGTCCTGGGAGTACAATGAGCTCCCATGTCTGAGGGCTGCTGAGGCTGCAGGCCTTTAGACAGAGATAGACAGAGATCCACACCTTGTCTGGAGCAAACTCCCGGGGGCTTTTTTATTAGAAGGCTGCTTACACACACACACACACACACACACACACACACACACACACACACACA
>NW_026585691.1:112530-131426 GCF_907164565.1 Psammomys obesus
ACACACACACACACACACACACACACACACACACACACACACACACACAGTTTTTAACATGGGGGGAAAGATGCTATTTTGAATCTGGATATTTAAGCAACCTAGACAGTGTTAATTTTGAGGAAGAGGATGTCAGAGAGTCAACTCCACTGAATCTGTGGTTAGATAAAGGAATTAAAAGACAAATCCCCATTCCAACGCAGCTGGCATCCGTGCTGTCACCCTTGGGGGGAAGGCGGATGTCCTTGCTGGTTTAGCCATGGTGCTGCCCTTCTGTTGGCTAGATCTGGGGGACCCACGTGTGAGACGATGCCAAGGGACTGGAGCTTCGAAATTCTGGCACGTGTGGTCAGGCTTAAGGGAAGCGTTCATCAATTGTCCCCTGATACTACAAAATAACAAAATGAAATCTGTCAGAGGCTTAAAAGATAAATATCAAAATACCAAAAAAACAACTGGGTTCGGGAACTTCGGGAGAGCTTCTCTTTACAAGAGTGCTGTGTTTGTTTGAAACAAAGTTTCAAATTATGTAAAAAGGCAGTTTCATTCCCATCATACACTCTATCCATTCTACCCTTCAAGCAACACACACTCATCAGTTTCTTTTTATTCCTTTCAAAATTCCATTTTATAAATTTAAATTATCACATTATTATTAGTTTGAGACAGGCTGGGCTCATACTTGCTATGAACCTGAGGATAACTTTGAAATCCTCATCTTCCTGCCTCCACTTTGCTACTGCTGTAGTTACAGGAGTTCACTGTCAGTCCCTGTGTATGTGGTGCTGGTGACAGAACCCAGCTTCTACATATGGGTGTGATGGCTCCGGGTTTACTAACTTGATGCGGTGTAGAATCACCGTGGAGACAGATCTTTGGGTATGTCTGCAAGCGGTTGTCTAGACTTGGCTAACAGAGGTTTAGACTCACCTGACCTGTGAGCAGTGTCTGAACCTCTCATTGCTTGTTTCCTCATCCACACAAACAGGAGAGATGTCCTTGTCACCCTTGCTGCATGCTAGTTGAGAACTAAGTTAAGACAGGAAGCACTGACCTCAGACCTGGAGCCCAGAGCCCTCTGTATGCGACACTGTCCTTATTAGCCGTCTATTTGACTCCTGAGCCTAAAAGCCTCAGCTCTGGAAATCCAGAGTGCCTAGGTCAGTCTTACTTCCTGACCTCTAGAATGTAAGCGGCCCACCCTCATAGGGTGTGTGTGTGTTTGTGTGTGTGTATGGGCTGCCAGATAACTTAGTACAAGTGCTTGCGGCCAAGGTGATGACCTGAATTTGATTATTAGACTTACATGGTTAAAGGAGAAAACCAAGCCTGTGGGCTTTCTGTCCTCACAGTGTGTGTGTGCGAGAGCACACACTTGAGCACACAAGCATGAATGTGTGCATGCACACACACACACTTGTTCACACGCTAAATAACTGTAATAAAGAGAAAAACACACACACTAGCTGCATATCACTTAAGACAATGCCTTGAACTTGGTTAATGATGTTGCTTTTTGGAAAGTTACAAATGCTGTAGACTGTAAATATGAAAAGGCATTCCATTGGGATTATGGCAGGCCTTTGACAATATCCATCTTCATTTCAAATATGCTGGCTGCATCTGTCCCCAGCGTGGGAGACACCGGGGTCCGAGTGGTTGCACTCGTGGATTCTCAATGAGAAACACATCTTGGATATTGTTCTGAGAACAGATAAGCGTCTTTCTATTTTAAATGTTTGTATAGTCATCCACTGTGCGGGTATTTCACTGCGTGAATTATTTAACTAGTCCTCTTGTTTTCTGGGCTGTTGCTGTCACAGATGAAGCCAGGATGAGTTCTCTGTAGCCATGTTGTCTTGGGAGCCAGCTGGGATGCCTGGATGACTCATTTCCACACTTGCATCTTGAGGGCAACAAAGATAGGAATTTGATACTTTTGCAACTCTGTTAAACCCAAGTTTAAAATTCAAGTCTGCTTCTAACCATGGACCAAGAATGTTTAACTGAGCTGCGCACAGTGGCACATTGCTGTAATCTCAGCACTCTGTGAGGCAGAGGCAGGCAGATCTCTGTGAGTTCAAGGCCAGTCTGGTTTACAAAGTGAGTCTGGGACAGCCAAAGCTACACAAGAGAAACTTTGTCTTGAAAAACAAAAACAAAAACAAAAGTTTAACTGGTGAAGGGTGTCTCATATAGCCTAGGCTAACCTCAAACTCTAGTCAAAGATGCCCTTGAACTTCTGATCTTTCTTTCTCTGCCTACCAGTGATGGGATCGCCGCCACCATGGTTGCTCTCCACCATGCTGTGTGCATGCTGGATAAGCACTCTACCAACTGAGCCACATCCCCAGCCCATGAATGTTTGAGAAGTATTTAAAAGGCTGGGCCCAATGATGAAGAGCAAGCTTATGGCAGAGGGATGTCTCACAGGACACCAGTGGCGGCGGAAGCAGGTCAGGCACTTTACAGGCATTTTGGCCCTTTTCTTCTCTCCCTTCTTTTCTCCCTCCCTCCCTTCCTTCTGTTCTTCTTCCCAGCCCTGTCTCTGTTTTTTTTCTCATTTATTTTTTGACACAGGGTCTAGCTCAGTAGCCTGAGCTATATAACCCAGGCTAAGCACGCTTGCACTCTTCCCACCTTAGCATCTTGAGCGCTAAGCTCACCTGACCTGAGTGACCAGACCCATCTCACGGCACCATCTGTTTCTAGAACACTGTCTTACAAAAGTGCTCACACAAGCAGCCAAGACGTGTTGTGATAAAGCAGGTGTGATGTGGAAAGCACCTGCTCAGGTTTTACAGATGCAAAACCTCATGGGTAGGGAAGCTTCATGTACATAGGGCAAAACTACCCCACTAAAAGAATCAGCCACTCAGCAATAATCTGCATTCTTCAGTGCAGAAATAGAAATACAGTCTTGAAATGGTGTTTAAAAAAAGAAGCCTGCCAGGCGGTGGAGGCAATCCCAGCATGTCAGAAGCAGAGGCAGGTAGATCTCTGGCCAAACCTGGTCTCCATAGTGACTCCAGGACAGCCAAAAACTCAAAGAAACCCTGTCTTGAACCCCCCCCCAAAAAAAAAGAAAGAAAAGAAAAATCCTGGGCTGTCTGCTCTTCCAGAGGACCCAGATTCAGTGCCCAGCATCAACATGGCAGCTCACAACTGTCTGTAACTCCAGTTCCAGGAAATCTGACAACCTCACACTAACACACATAAAATTAAAGAAAAACTTGTAGTGGGAGTTAGTTAATATTATCATAAAACTGTGCTGTGGGAAGCACTGCAGCCATAACAAAGAAGGCAGTAAATCTATACACACAGGACCGTGTGTCCACAGTGAATTGACTAGCGAAGAGATTTTGTGTTGGGGGGTGGAGAGACGACTCTGTGATCAAGAGGACTTGCTGCTCTGTTGCAGAGGACCTGGGTTTGGATTCCAGCACCATGGCAGACTCACAACCATCTATAACATTTATTTTGTGTGTGTGCGTGAACTGCATGCCACGGTGCCCACGTGGACAGAGGACAGCTCTGTGGAGTCAGTTCTTTCCTTCCACCTTCGCACGGGTTCCTGGGAACAAAATTCACGTTTGCAGGCCTGTTCTGCAAGTACCATCACCCTATGAACCATCTCAATGGTCAGACAAAAATCAAGAATTTTAAAGGGCTTGGCGTGTGTAAGTCAGCGCCACACAGCTTGCTTAGCATTTGTCAGGTCCTACGTTTGAGTCTTAGAACCACAAAGGCTGCATAAATGCATACATAACTTTTTAAAGACAGAGTCTCACTTTGTAGCTTTGGCTGGAACTCACTATATAGAGTAGGCTGGCCTCTTACATAGATCTGACTGCCTCCTGAGTGCTGGGATTAAAGGTGTGGCCCACCAGGCCAGGTCTGGCTCATAAATATCAATTTAAAAGGTGGTTGCAGGGTAAGCGGAACACGTTCCTCCTTTGACCTCTCCCGCATTGCTGCCCGTTTCTTTTTACAGCCAGTCTGGGCTTTGCACTTGGAAGAAAGAGGTGATTTTTGGCTGTGAAGCCATAGACAAGGGCGAGTGCAGGACTCAGCCACTGCTCAACACGGCGCACTCCTCAGCGTCTGACAGTGAAAGGCAGCTTCCTCTTCAGGAGCCCAGCCTTCAAAAGCCGTCAGTACTGTAACAGCCCCCAGCTGTTCTTGCTAACCAGAGTGTGTCAACCTGGATGTGGTTTTTACTCGGGAAAGGAAGGGAAGGGATGGTGAGCTCCAGGCTGCATGATTTGGGCAGGTTCCCCATGTAGCTGCTGGCCAGCAAAACAGACTTCGTACTCTGCCTCAAGAGTGTCCGTGTGCTCTCTGATGGAGGTACCTCACAAGAGTACAGTTGATGCTTTTCCTTGTGAGCCCTTTCCTGTTTGTGCTGGTTTATTGAAACAGTCTCATAGCCCAAGCTTGAGAGCCTCCCCTCAACCTCCCAAGGGCTAGGTTACAAGTGCGTCCCAGCATACTCGTTTTAAGCTGTGGGCTGCAGGATGGCTCAGTGGTTGAGAGCACTTACTGCTCTTCTGGAGAACATCTGGCTCCTTACACAGGTCTATGACTCCAGCGCTGGCCTTACGCATACACACAAATGCAGACACACCCACACACAAAGCCACTCACACACATGCGTTCACACACGTTCTCCTGCACACTCATACTTACACACATACTCACAAACATGCGCACACACACATACACACGCACACTCTCGTGCACGCATTCACTCTCAGGCATAATCACACACACAGTTTAAAATAATAAAAAGAAATCTTTAAAGGAACTTTAAGATTGTGAGTGTTGAATTTTGTGAACAGCATTTTCTCCACACATTGAAATGACTGCACAGATTTCACCCTTTATTCTGTAAAATTAACCTTGAAATCTCGGAATAAAGTTTGCTTAGTCATGGTGTGTTATACCTTTTAAACTGGGATTTCATTTTTTTTTAAATTTCAAATGCAATCACATCATTTCCTTCTTTCTCTTCCTTTCTCTAACTCGTCCTATGTCCCCACCCATAACCATCCCAAATGTATAGCCTCTTTTTACTTAATTGTGTTACACACACAATATATAGATATTTAATTTCAGGCGTGGCCACATGGTGTTAAGTAACCAGTTAAGGGGCTCCTCCCTGGGAAAGACAATTTCTCTCCTTCTCAGTGTTCCTTAGCTGCCTGTAGTTCCTTGTCTGGGGGTAGGCCCTGTCAGATTTTGGTGTATCTGTTGTCGTGTTTGCTCAGGTCTTGTATGTGCATGAGACTCCATGAGTGCCACTTCAAGTCATTCTTAGGAGACACAATCTCACAGCAGATTTCCCGATCCTCTGGCTCTTACAGTCTTCCTGCCTCCTTTCCCAGGATGTTCCTTGAGCCTTAGGTGCTGGCATCATGTTGTAGGTGAAAAGCACCCCATGACCAGTTATCTCTGTATTTTAACTTTTTTATGTTTTTATTTTGGCACAGGGCCTCATGTAGTTATTTAGGATTAAACAATAACCCAAACCCTTGCATTTTGTTTGGGACAGGGTCTCACTCTGCAGGTCTTGCTGGCTGGAAACATGTGTGTGATCTTCATGTATCTGCCTCCCAAGAGCTGGGATCACAAGGGTGATCACCTGTGTGTGTGTGTGTTCATGTACGTGCACATGTGGGTTTACATCTGTGTGCGTGTGTACATGTGGAGGCCAGAGGACTACCCCAGTGTTCTTCCTCAGGAGCTGTTCCGCTTGCTGTTTTGTTTAAACGGTTTATTTAGATTTTATGTGCATTGGGTTCTGCCTGCATGTATGTCTGTATGATGGTGTCAGATCCCCTGCAACTGGAGTTACAGACAGTTGGGAGCTGCCATGTGGGCACTGGAAATTGAATCTGGGTCCTTTAGAAGAACAGCCAGAGATCTTAACCACTGAGCCAGTCCCAAAAGCAACTCAAGGGGAAAAGGGTTTGTTTGTTTGTTTGTTTGTTTGTTTGTTTGTTTGAGACAGAGTTTCTCTGTGTGGTCTTGATTATTCTGGAATTCGTTGGCCTCGAATTCACAGAGATCTACCTGCCTCTGCTTCCTGAGTGCTGGGATTAAAGACATGTGCCATCACTGCGTGGTGTTTTGTTTTGTTTTAAGTGATTTTATTTTTTAAATTATGTTTATGTGAGTAGCTATATGCAAGCAAGTGAAGGTACTCCAGGAGGCCGGAAGTGGGTGTTGGATGGTTGGAGCTGGAGCCTCAGGCAATTGTGAGCTGCCTAAAGGGGTTGCCTCTGAGTCCTCTCTCCAGCCTCACCATCTTGGTTTTTGAGACAAAGTTTGTCTTTGTCCTGCAGTTTGCAGATTAGGCCAGGCTGGACAGCCTCGCCGGTGCTATCTATCTATCTGTCTGTCTGTCCGTCTATCTATCTGTCCGTCGTCCGTCCATCTATCTATCTATCTATCTATCTATCTATCTATCTATCTATCTATCTTGTGGCGATTGAGATGCTCCTTCCAACTCATTTACATGGACTGTTTTTCTTTTATCCTACACTTTTCTTGTATGAACATTAAAAAAGAAAAAAAAACAGTAGCAAAATTGATTGGTGATAGCATTCCAAAGACTTTCTCACTGTGGCCGTCTGGTTCTTCTGTGGCCCGGCATCAGTGGCAGCCAAGGTCCTGGACACAAAGCTGTGCTGTGTCTGCAAGAAGCTGGAGAAAGCATCATTTATACCAGGTCACTTTGTTGTATTCTTTGCAACTCTCCTACTTGGCTGGGCACTAACTTTGTAAGCGCAGGCTCCTCAAGACTGCTACCTGGCTGGTAGGATAGTGTCAGAGAAGGGACATGAGGATCGAGGCACAATTGGGTGAGGTTTGTCTACCTCAGGTGCTGGACTCTAGCATGTAGGAAGCTCTGGATCCCATCCCCAATGCTGTATTACTTGGGACTGGTGAAACACACATGTGATTCTAGCCCTGAGGAATAAAAGGCAGGATAACCAGAAGTTCAAGATTATCTTCTGCTACACAATGAGTTTGAGGACAATTTTGGAAACTGTCTCAAAAAAAACAAAAGTGAAGAAATGAGGCTCCTGGAACTAGAGAGAATACGGGACACATTGTGCTGCAGTGTAGACCAACAGCCTGCTCACCGACAGCCCTTTGGGATATAGATCATGTTTTCTCCTTCTCTGCAACCCACTGGGGAAGGACTGGCATCCCACTGTGTCCAGCACAGCAGTCTCTCTCTCTCCTTCCCTTCCTGACACACTACTTTCCCCTTTCTGACCCTTTGAAACCTGCCCCAGGCTAGCAGCTTGGGGTCCTATCTCTCCAGCCATCCCAGTGTGGGTGCAGGCTATGATTACATCACTGAGTAAATGCATGTTTCTGTGACTCATCCTGTACCACAGAACTGCAGGAGCTGAGGCTCTCACTCCCTCACTGGTCCTCCTGTGCGTCTTGGAGCCACCAGCCATAAGTCCCTCCAGAAAGGCATTCTGTGTTCTTTGAGTGCCCTTCACCAAAGCTGAACACCCTTCCCGTTTCCTGCACCACACCTTGGGCCTCACACCATGCTTGTGGAGTGGGTCTTTTTCCTGGGAGAGGCTGTGCTCTTCTCTTTTGGAGAGGCTTAGGCTGGTCTCAAGCTTTTGGTCCTCTTGCCTTCATCTTCTGAGGCTTGGAATTATAAGGTATACTTCCACGGTATAGTTATGTGGTGCTGGGGTGCTGGGTACTAGGCTGCTTCTGTCAATAGTGCCCAAGCTCTCTCTCCCCTTTTCTCTCTCCTCTCTCTTCTCTTTTTCCACCTCTGTCTTTTCAAAGGGGTCTCACTGTGTGTCCCATGCTAGATTTGCACTTACAGTCCTGGGAGAGGTCTTTTGACCCCTATGGAGAATGATTCTCCTTCCTTCTCTCTTCCTGCCTTGGGCCAGTCTCTCAGCCCACACCAATTCTCCAGCTCAGAGATGCAAGGGTACAGCCCAAGCAGTACAGGGCAAAGGGCTGTGTTTATGGATCTCAACACGGAGACATTTCTTCCTCCTTCTCATCTTCCTCTTTTCTGGAGACAGATCTCACGTAGCCCAGGCTGGCTTCAAATTCATTATGTAGCAGAAGATGACCTTGAACTTCTGATTGTTCTGCCTCCACCTCCCAAAGGCTGGAATTACAGGGATACACCAGCATGCTAGGTCTGTGAAGGGCTGGAGATTGTACCCAGGGTTTTGTGTATGCTGAGCAAGTACTTCATCAACTGATATATATTTTCAGCTGCGTATGACCACCTACTTAAAAAAATGAACTCATTTATTTATGCTAGGTTTATTTATTGTTATAAGTAAATAACTTATGCATCTATTTATGCTTACTGTGGCAGATGGTTGTGAGCTGCCATGTGGGTAGCAGGAATCAAGCTCAGGTCCTCTAGAAGGAGAGCCACTAAATTCATCTCACCATCCCACAACACATTTAAAATTTTTTTGTTTTATTATTATTATTAACTATCTTCATTATTATTATTTTGAAACAGAGTCTTCCTGTGTTGACCTGGTTAGATGGGACAAGTGTTAAGCCCAGGCTGGCCTCCAACTTGCAGAAATCCTCCTGCCTCTGCCTCCCTAGTGCTGGGAGTTTTGTGGTGGATCCTCCTTGTTGTGTAGCCTTGGTTGGCCAGGAACCTGATATATAGGCTATGCTGGTCTTGAACATGTTTCCACCCTGGTACTTTCAGTCTCCTGAGGATTGCAGATATCAGTTACCGTAGCCAAAGCAGAATCTCTCCCACATCTGCAAATCTCCCTTTTGAGGGCATCAGAATACACTGGTGAGTTCAAGGGCCAAAGTGCATAAACATCACCTGGGGACCCTTACTCGGTCACCACATCTGCTGGTTCGGATGTCCTTGAGGAGTCAGGGTGCTGGTTAGCTGCTTAGGCACCTAAGGCCCAAACTATTGCTGGGAATTCAGAGGGAGCCGCTGTGACACAGACTAACAGATAGTGTCTTAGTTAGGTTTCTATTGCTGTGGTTAAGCACCGTGACCAAAAGCGTGGGGTAAAATCCGGCACCAAAGAACACAGGCCAGAACCTGGCAGCTGATGCAGAGGCCATGAAGGAACACTGCTTATGGCTTGCTCCTCTGGCTTGCTCAGCCTGATTTCTTATAGAGCCCAGAACCATTCGAGCAGAGGTGGCATCACCTACAGTGGGCTTGGCCCTTTTACGTCAAACACTAACAAGGAAAATGCCTTTCAGACTTGTCTGCAGGCCAGTCTTATGACAGAATTTTTCTAATTAAGAGTCCCTCTTCCCAAATGACTTCTGTAGTTAAAAAGGGGTAGGGGTGGAGAGATGGCTCAGCGGTTAAGAGCACAGGCTGTTCTTTCAGAGGGCCCAGGTTCAATTCCTAGCACCCATATATGGTAGCTCACAGCTATCTGTAATTCCAGTTCCGGGGGATCTGACACCCTCACAGATATACATGCAGGCAAAACACCAATATTCATATAACAAATCATAAATTGTTTAAAAACCATGAGAATCTAATTTAAAAAAAAAAAAGATGTATTAGTTTTAAGTTGTGTGTGCATGTGAGTCCACGTGCCGGAAGAGGCCTAGAACTCAAGTCATAGGCAGTGGTGGTGGTGGGAACTCTCGGGTCCTCTGCAAGGGCAATGTGGGCTAATAGTCAGCACACCATTTCTCCAGCCTGAGAAGTTAACTTGCAAAGTACATTTATTTTTATTTTTATGTGTGCCTTTGTGTTTATGTCTGTGTGTATATGCCATGCATGTGCAGATGTCCATGGAGGCCAGAAGAGGGCACCAGAGCCCCTGAAGCTGGACTCCTATGAGGTTATGAGCTGTGAGGGATCTGAACTCTGCTCTCTGTAAGTGTAGAAAGCTCTCTTAACTGTTGAGCCATCTCTCTAGCCCCTGAAAAGTCAACTTTAAAAGTATTCTTTATTTAGGAGTTCTTAGAAGAGAGAACACTTCCTGTTGGGGGCACAAAGGTCTTTTTGCCCCCAGATTGCTAGGAAAAGCAGAAATGTTAATCACAAAGGGGTATTTCCTCAAAGGAAGAAATACTTGTTTCCCTGCCCAGAAAGCTGGGAGGGGATATTTTTAAAGAACTGGTGATCTTTTTGCTATCTGTGGAGGCAGACCTCACCCAAATCCCGTAAGTGATTGCCCCAGACTCTCCCTCTGTTTTCTTTAGCTCCCAGCTAATAGAACCCATGGGAGATGTCACCCATACTCAATGCCGTGCTGATCTCTATGCTATCTTGGTCAGAGACCATACTAGATTCTAGGCCTTTTAGCTACAGAACCACCCTCATGGTCATATGTACTTTGCAAAGGAGTTTGTAGATAGTCACACCTCAAGCTTTATTGTGCATCTGGAATTGGAATGATTGTTACCCAGAAAGCTGGAATGGAAATGTTTATTGCCCTGAAACTGTTTCCCAAATTGCACTGTCCTTGAAATATGCTGACAGTAAACTGCAGGCATCAGACTCCTCACAGCATGATCCAGGTTGACCAAATCAATCTGAACTGAGTCTTCATTCTCACCTCATCATGGTTTGTTTCCCTGCCTGACGACACCCCTCCCCCCTTGCCCTCCCTGTGGCAAATACCTTCAGAGGGTTGGCTCTGTTGGTGATGTTCCTCAGCTCTGTGTGCTGCTTGCTGTTGCATGTACAGATGGCCCATCAAACCAGGGAGAGTGGGGTACTCAGGCCTGGGAGCAGGCCGAGAGAAGCAGGCATTCCCCAGGCTGACTCTGGGCTTTGTCATGATAAAGTGGCCTTGAACTCACTAGTCAGCCAAAGAAGGTCTTGTGATCCTCCTACCCCCACCTTCTGAGTGTTGGTTTTACTGGCATGTGCCATAATTCCAGTTTTATACCCAGACTTAGGTGTGTGTGATTGAGCACTCTACTGACTTTCTTGTATCACCAGTGATCTTAACAGTATCTTACAGGTTTTGTGAAATTTGTTTTTATTCATATAATTGTATATACGTTTGGTGTGTGAGATACATACATGTGTGTGCGCGTGTGCGCGCGCGCGCGCGCGCACGCACACACACACACCCACGCACAGACACACACAGAGCACTTGAAATTGAGCCTATGCCATAGCTACATTCCAAGGACAACTTTCAAGAATTCCTTCCACAGTGGACTTCAGGGTTCAAGCTCAGATCAGGCTTACGCAGCAAGTGCTCTGATCACTATACCATTTCACAGGCTCTGGATTTTTCTTTTTCTTTAGACAGGGTTCTCTGTGTAGTCCTGGCTACCCTGGAAGTTACTCTGTAGACTGGAACTCACAGGGATCCACCTGCCTCTGCTGGGATTAAAGGTATGTGTTACCATCTTGAGGCTTTGGATTCTTTTTAAAGACAGGGTTTCATGGAGCCCAGGCTAGCCTCCAAACTCACTAGGTACCTGAGAATGGCCTTGAACTCCAGATCCTCCAGCTTTTACCTCCATATGAATGGGATTATGGACATGTACCGCCAAGCCTGGCTCCATATATTTGTGTTTCTTTCTACTTCTTTAATGTTTTCTTGTCTCTTCAGAGCTTCCATCTCATGTCTAATCCACATTTGAATTCTGAAGCTTTGCGCTTCTGTCTCCTTGGGGCTTTTCTGCTCTTCAGCCTTTCCGGCCACCCAGGATTCAACAAAACGAGAAGGTGGAGTGGCTTTCCCTGTAGGCAGGTGCGTAGATTTTTATCACAAAGGACTCACCTGTGCCACTGCATCAGATAAGCACTGCCCAGAGCCTCCAGTGGCCACAGGCAGTCAGAAAAGGGAAGCAAGAAGCTAAATGTGATAGTGTAATCTCTTATCTGCCTGAAAGTCAGGGCTGAAGTTCAGCGGCAACAGTCCACAGAATTGACCTCAGCCAGAGAGAAGCCTAGAGAAAATGTTTACACTGATAACAGACAAGAACTGTGGCCCAAACATTAGTGGTGTGTGCCGGGCTGATCCTAATACAGCAACTGTAAGGCACCGTGTGAATTCTGTGAATTCCACATCGCAAACTACAGGAAACTTCCTGTGTTGCTGAGATTTCCCTAGCTCAGGTTTCTAAACCCCTCTTAGCTGTCGCTGGGCATACCTTCATCTGTACCTCAGAACTGCTTCCCAAAGTGGACACAGTCCATTCTCCTCTAATCCCCGGGCATTTGCAGCTAATGGGGTGGCATAACATTTTTTGGGAGTTTGGCCAGGTGTAGTATATTGGAGAAAAGGGTTAGATTAAATCTCATGGCTGTTCTTAAACAGCTTCCTTGGCTGCAGAGATGGCTCAGTGGTTAAGAGCACTTGCTGCTCTTCCAGGGGACCAGGGTTGGGTTCCCGGCATCTACACAGTGGTTCACGACCATTCTTACCTCCAGTTGCAGGGAATCCAATGCCTTCTTTTGACTTCTGTGGGAACCAGGTACACACATGGTACACATACATGCATTCATACACATAAAATAAAAACATCTCAAACAAATAAAAAGGGAGCTTCGACAATGTTCCGCCTACAAAGGTTTTTGTGTTTTTAAATTAGTTATGTATGGATATTTGCCCACATGAGTGAGTTTATGTGCACCGCAGGCATGCAGTGCCCCAGGAGACCAGAAGAGAGCCTCAGATTAGGAACCGGGGGCAGGGACACAGGTGGCGTGAGCTATGTGGCTGCTGGGGGCTCTGCACGGGCAGCAAGGAGCATCTCTCCAGCCCCCTACTATTCGGGTTTGCTTCTTTTTGTTTGATTGATTTTTTTGTTTTGTTTTTTAATTGAGCTCTTACTATGTATTTCAGGCTGGCCTCCAAGTGATGATCCTCCTACCTCCACCTTTCCAGTGCTGAAGCCACAGTGTCTGCCTGAGTGGGCTTTAGCTTCATGTTCCTTTTCTTTGGTTCTTCCTCATCCCAAACTCCTGCTCGTTCCTCAGAGTCTTTTGGCATCTTTTGTTTTTTCCTCCCAATCCCTGTTTTCACCCCTAACCTATCACGGAATTTTTCCTAAACAAAGACGCTTCCTTCCCTAAGAGGAACTCTGGTGTCAGCTGATAAAATAGTAACTTGTCTTATCTCTCCCATCTGCAATGAGGTTGCCAAGTTGTAATTGCTCTCTGGCCCTCTGACTTTTCTGACTTTTCTGGGACTGCTGGCTGATGGTTAGAATGACACTCCTTATGGCTTGTTCAGCAGCCAGCAGCTCCGTGGAGCTCTCACATTCGGGAAGGCTGGGTAGCTCCGGCTAACACATGTTGCTTTATTATTTATTTTTTAGTTTCCTGGCTGGCCTTGCATTCGTGGTAACACACCTGCCATGGCTTCCCCAGTGCTGGGACTACAGGACCCATCACTGGTTTTTTTTTGTTGTTTGTTTTTTTATCTTTCTTTGGTTAATTTTTAAATAAGTTATTTAATTTTTATTTTATGTGCATTAGGGTAAAGGTGTCAGACAGTTGTGAGCTGCCATGTAGGTGCTGGGAATCGAACTTGGGTCCTTTGGAAGAGCAGTCGGCGCCCTTAACCACTGAGCCATCTCTCCAGCCCTCTTTTGTTATCTTTGAGACAGGATCTCAAGTAGCTCAAGAAGGCCTCAAACTCAATATGTAGCTGAGGCCACCCCCGAATTCCTAATATCCTTGCTTTTGCCTCCTCCCAGCCCCCAGTGCTGGAATCACAGGCTTGTGCCACTATGCCTCATTCATGCAGTACTGTAGCCCATTTTATGAAGAGCTAGAACCTAAACCCAGATCTCAGGTCAGTCAGTTCACTCCGTAACAGTCAGTTGTTTACATTTTAGGAAAATGGAAAATGTCCCTCGCAAGTCTAGCCAGTGTCTTTGAGGGTGAACTTGCTGACCCTGTAAGGAAGGCCCAAGGATATAGGGGCTAATTGACAGACAGCTTTTATAGAAGTGCACAAGGAAAAGACAGCTGTCAGCGAGCCTGCTTCTTTTTCTCAGTGTGGAATGTTATCTCCTGAGATAACCATCTCCGGCTGTCAGGAAGGGGCCGCTGGGGAGGGCTCCTGTACACCTCCGCACTGAAGCCAGGACCACTGCCTCCCAAAGCTTCCTCTCTGCCCTGTCCTGCTTTTCCACCAGCTTCATGCAGACCTGAGCCTCTTCAAGGCCTCGTTCCTACTAGCAAGAATGGCCTGGGAAGCCATCCCTGATGGCAGGCATGGTGGCATTCTCCCGGAAACCTTGTTGACAGTTTCTGCTTGGCACTGTTAGCCTCTTCTAGGCAAAAGGCCGCCAAACCCCGTTGATTGTGAAACGTACTCTCCCTCACCTCCCCACCTTGCCTCTCTTAAAACACACACTGTAAAAAGTATTTCTGATCTCATTGGCTGGTGGGGTGCACTGAAACCTCTCAGGGTTGGACGGAGCCCTGGCTCAGTGCGGGAAGTGTTTGTGGGGTGAGCCTGATGACTAGGGTTTGGATCCATGAAAGCCATGTAGAAGTTGGACAATCTGGAATCCCTGCCTGACTTTGGCCAGGCTGGGGCTCAACAGGAGACAGCTGGACATGCTCTCTGGCCAGACAGTCTGGAGTGAAACCTCCCTAGCTTCTCCAGGCCTGTAGAGTAACTTCTCAGCAGCTTGCCAGCCTTCCTCTTGGCTTCAGCCATGCCCGGCTCATTTGTGCCAGCTGTCGTTCCCAGTGACTTCAGGCACGCTGTTTGTTCTCTGTGGGAGAGGGGTCGGTTCTCTTGCCCTCGGCAGTGACTGCTCTGGTGCATACTCATTGGATGGAGGGCCCTTCCTCACCTGCATCTCTTGCTGAACCAGCCATGTGTCTCAGGGTCCTGTCCTCCCCTGGGGACAGGGTCTCAGATATCCCAGGTTGGTCTCGCATCCCTCAAAGCTGAGGGTGACCTTAACCTGTTGATCCTCTGGTCTGTCGCTCCCGATTACAGGCATGCACCACCAAGCCTGGCTTTTTAGTCTGCTCTGTGCCACCTGCATCTACTGCAGATGTTGACTGAAAATAGCAAAAGAACATTGTTCTCTAGTTTTGTATCATCATTTGCCCTAGGGTTTCTGTTACTGTGGAGACACCATGACCACAGCAACTCTTACAAAGGAAAACATTTATCTGGGGCTGGCTTATAGTTTAGAGGTTTAGTTCATTATCATCGTCATGGCAGGAAGCACGGTGGCATGCAGGCAGACATGGTGCTGGAGATTTGCTGGGAGCTCTACATCTGGATCAGCAGACAGCATGAAGAGCAAGTAAGCCACGGGGTCTGGCTGGAGCTTCTGAATCCTCAAAGCCCAGCCCTAGTGAAGTACCTCCTCTTCCAAAGGTATACCTATTTTACCAAGGCCATTTGTCCCAATCCTTTCAAACAATGCTACTCCTTATAAGCCTATGGAGACCACGTAATTCAAACCACCATCAGTAATTAACTCCCTGAAGTCTGTATGGTCTTATTCCCTTTGACCATTTCAATGATGCATTGCATATGTATGGTGAGAGGAGGTGGTGAGTGTAGGCTTTGGAAATAATCACAGTTGTTGATTCCATAGTTCCTGAGGCGCCAGCACACCGACATTTCTTCCTTTCTCCTCTCTCTCTTTCCTTAAAAAAAAAAAAAAAGACAAATGAACATTACCATACAGGTTATGCAATGCTGGGGATCAAACCCAGGCCTTTGTGATGCTGGGCAAACCACTTTACCAACTGAGCTACACTCCCCACCCCGCCAGGCCTGATGAACAGATTTTTAGCTGGTAGGAGCAAATCAACAAATAGTCATTACTCAACTCTTAGTTGTCTGAACAGATTTCAAAAGTCCATGGCTGATAGCTCGGGGGGTGTGGGGGGGGGACAAGCCTGTACTCTAATGGCTCAGAGGTTAAGAACACTTGCTGTTCTTCCAAAGGTCCTGAGTTCAATTCCCAGCAACCACATGGTAACTCATAACCATCTATACTGAAATCTGGTGTGTAGGCAGAATGCTGTATAAACAGTAAATTAAAAAAATTTTTTTTTTTAAGGTGGAGGTAGAAAAGGCCAGGAGCTCCATCTTCGGCTCTGTGTTGACTGGGAGGCCAGCTCATACTGGAGACAGTCTAAACATGAAAACAAAAACAAGTTCATGGCTGAGACAAGATGCAATAGACTTGAAAGCAAGGCTTCTGACTTGGAAAAAAAAGGGCTTATTGCAAGGGAAAGGAGGCCATAGGCCTTATGCTACAAAGAGTGGGCTGAGAGGCTAGAAGATACAGTCAGTGCTCCCCACTCTAAAGACAAGAGAGGGAGGGGGTTAGTGGGCAGAAGAGGCTGAGACCATAGAGCAAAGCAATGTACATTAAAAAGACCCAGGAACAGGTTAGAGGATGGCTTCTCTTCAGAGGATCCAGGTTTAGTGGCTCACAACCATCTGTACCTCAGACCAAGGAGATCTGACACCCTCTTTTGGCATCACTGGGCACTGCAGGCTTGTGGTGCAGAGCCGTACATTAAGGCAAACATAAACAAACAAATAAATACTCAGGCCACTCCAGGTGTGGTGGTGCAAACCTGTGAACCCAACACTTGGGAACTCACAAAAGAGCCTGCAGACAGAGGATCATTAGTTTGAGACTAGCCTGGACTACCTAGCAAGATCCTGTCTCAAAAAACCAAGGACTGAAAGTTATGCCTGGGAGGTGGAGGCAGGAGGATCAGTTCAAGGGCAGTCTAGGTTATAAAGTAAATTCAAGGTCAGTCTGGGTTTTATGAGACACTGTCTCCAATAACAGCAAAACAAATCAAACCCCCTCCCCTGAAAATCAATTGTGTGCCGTAGAAAAATGTAGATTTTTGTTTAAAACAAGAAGTATGTCAATGTCTGTAGAAGTGCATGGAACTTGTGTGTGCGTGTGTCCACACAGGCCAGAGAGGTTGTCCTTGAAGCTGAAGTTGGAGCCAGTTGTGAGCCATGAGACAGGGATGCTGTTCTGCTAAGAACAGAACTGGCATCCTTTCCAAGAGCATTGGCCACTGAGCCATCTCTCCAGGCTCACAGGCTGTCTGTCCCCCTCCTGCCCCACCTCTCAGTCCTCGCACACATATTATGCACACACACGTAAGTTACATGTCACGTGCAGTCTCTGTATGAATTAAACACTGCACTGCTCTCGCCGAGACCAACCCCAGTCTTTCTTCTTCCTCAGCTCCAGCACGCAGGAGAGTTTAGGGTGCTGGAGGACATTTGAGGAGCATCTGACCAAAGAAATTTTTAACGAAAACGTCTCCAAAACCCAGGAGGCAAAGTAAAAGAACTTACTATTTTTAAAAGTGATTTTGTGGGGAACTGTGAATTTCAGGCGTCCTAAGTGGATGGAGGATAGTGTTAGGCAGGGAGGTATGAGGGACACTCTAATCGGACTTCCCGGAAGCTCCAAGGGGCAGCCCCGGTCGGTCAGCGGTCAGCGATTGGAGTAGCCAGCAGGATTTGGATGCAGCTCAGTTGCTAGGGTGCTTGTCTAGCAGGAAGCCCTCGGAGCGGATCTCCACCACGTCCTAAGTCGGGTGTGGATGATGATCTCAGCACCAGGAGGGTGGAGGCAGGGGGATCAGCAGTCAGTCACCTTCAGCCACCGTTTGAGTTCAAGGGCACTTTGTGCTCCAAGAAATCCTGCACCCCTGTCTCTCAGAAGCAGAAAAAAAAGTACTTGGCAAATATTTTACTTCTGATCTAAAGGGCAGAGAGAAGTCTGCGATTTTCTGAGACTGTTCCCTTCTCCTTTGGGTATCTTAGCATTTGCTGAGCTCCATGGTGTGTCCCCTTTGATAGAAGGGATCTTCTCATCTCATCTCTAGTTGCACTCCGGAACTGTGCCCTCTCTCTCCCTCAGTCAAGGTCAATTCCACAGCTCAACACACTCTCTCACCATTAACCAGGCCACTAGCCCCCAGCTGGACCTGTTGTCGCTGCTTGACCGATGCCCTTCCACCCCCTCCGGCCCAAGCAGCACACTAGGATAGATCCACTCCAGGACCTTCCTCGGCTTCTCACCCCAGAGGAGGCTCCGCCTTCACCTCTGGCCCTGCGTTTTCCCGGGCGGGATGCAGGGAGCTGAGGAGAATGGCTTCTGTTTCTCTCAACAGCAGCTTCCTGGAGATTGCGTAGGCTGCAGCTGGCGCGCTCCAGGACTGGTCTGGGCGGTGACCCGCAGCTGCTAGGGTCTGCCCTTGACCCCTGGCTCCTCCTATCAGATCCTTTCTTCCTTTCTGCCCTCCTCTTCTTCCCTCCCCCCTGCCCCGCTCTCACCCAAACCCCGGGGAACTGCGGACTCTGGGCAGAAAGGGCCCCTCCCTGTCATTGTCCCTGTGGGAACTTTGCTCAAGGTCACCGAGCAGGTCAGATCCGTGCTGGGACAGGAAGCCAGCCTCAGTCTCGTTCCAGCTCGCAGGCATGCAGGCGTGCAGCCCGCAATGACAGCAGAATCTGCGGAAGGGGAAGGAGAGCGCCCTCCTCTGGCCGTTCTCAGGACGCCATCCTCCAGGGCTAGGAGCCTCCGGACCCCTGGAGAGCCTCCACTCACCCACGCCTGGGTGGTTCAGATCCTGGCTGGCCCGAGTGCCTGCTTCACCAGGAGGCCCTGATGGTCTGTGTTTGGGTCTATTCATTCAGGGGTAGAATGGGAGATGGAGAAGGCATCCAGCTCAGAACAGTCTCATAGGAAGGCTGTCATCTGCCACCTGCTGGCTAGGTTCAAGTTTCTAGCAAATTCTTCCTAGTCTTTGCATTTTGGGGTGACCTTGATATCTAAGATCTGTGTCTTCAGGCCCCTCTCCCCTCCTCAGGTGCTATTAGTGGTTAACATCGTGTGTGTGTGTGTGTGTGTGTGTGTGTGTGTGTGTGTGTGTGTGT
>NW_026585691.1:131436-149297 GCF_907164565.1 Psammomys obesus
GTGTGTGTGTGTGTGTGTGTGTGTGTGTGTGTGTGTGTGTGTGTGTTGGACCAGTGCTCTGGGATGTCAATGGTTAACATAAGGGACCATGCAGCCAGGCAATGACCACCTAAGAAGCCAGGTGTCAGAGTAAGGCCAACACGGTGCTTGTTACTGAATTGAAATAGCAAGCTGCAGGTTATTTCAAAACAGGAAAACTTCCCCACACCTGGGAGCTTCAGTTGTTATCCAGCAGGGGGCAGAGGTCTCTCTCTCTCTCTCTCTCTCTCTCTCACACACACACACACACACACACACACACACACAGGCACAGACATGCACAGGCACGCATGCACACACTCAGGCATGTACTCACGAACACACAGACACACACATGCGCACACAGGCCCACACCATACTCTTCCTCCCCCCTCTGCGCCACAGGCCCCAGTGGATCTCTTCATTCTTCCTGGCCAAGGTTAAGTGTCTACCACTGCTGCGTGTCCCTGCTGTGGCGTCTTAGTCCTTCCAAGCTGGAAGGCAGGCAGGGTGGGGGTGTTTTCAGGATGAACTCATTTCCCACAGTGAAGAAGCAGCCAGGTTCTGCATGGGTCCGCCGACAGCCTTGGATACCTGCCCAGTGCTAAAAGTCTAAAAATGCCTGAACCCATCTTGAGATCTCAGGAGACTGGCTGGAAGACAGCCTTGGAGCCAGCAACCTCCCCAGGCTGCTGACCACCCCTCCTCGAACCCATCCCAGAGGGCAGCCAGTGTAGTTCAGGGCTCTGTGTCCGGGAGGTGCTCGGATGATGCAGATAGACATGACTGGAGTTCTGAGGTGTTAACAGTCCTCAGATAACCTGCTGGATAAACCAAGCTGGAAATCCAGCCAGTTTCAGGGGAAGGACAGGCGTTAGAACTGGGAGAGGTGCCATCACCTGTAGACACATAAAGGCCTACGCACAGAAAAAAAGGATCTGAAATTTAGCCCAAGACGGCCTTACCTCGGGACGAAACATGCCAATGGAGATGGTTTGAAGAGCCGCAGAAGGCTCCGTCCCCTCTCCGTCTTTAAATAAGTAAAGCTGTGTGGTGAGCTGAGTCATCACTGGCAGAGAGGCCGCCTAAAAGACTAGAATGGAAGCTTTCCTAGCAGAAGACTTTTTTTTTTCAAAGACAAAGTCTCGTGTAGCTCAGGTTGGCCTCCAACTCACTGTAAAGTCAAAGACATTCTCAAACTCCTGGACCTGATGCTCCTACCTCCCAAGTGCTGTGACTACAGCACAGGCTATCGTGCCTGATTGTGCAGGGATGGGACTCAGCACTCTGAGCCAGCCTCGTGGGAGCCGCACCCCATCACAGCATATGAAGACCGTAAGGATGCGTGGTAGCCAATGGGAAGAATACTTAACAGACACAGTTTAGAAAATGGGCTCCCGAGGGCAGTACTTACCGTAGGCAATTTACCATTCGGAGCAAGGGCTGAAGAGTTGTTGTTCTGGGCGTGGAACAGGCTGGCCACAGGAGAAGCCACATTAACGTGTTTACTCATTTACCTGCTCCCCTGGGTCCAGGCAACATTAGTCTCAGCCAGCTGACAGCTTACGTGGACCATTCTCTGAATGGATTCAGAATCCCTTACAACCCACAGAATTGATCTAGGAGCAGAAACTTCAGTAGGATTGTTCAAACTCATGTTCGGCAATGCTGCCTTCAGACCTCACAGGAACCCCTACTGCTTCCCCTTCTCCTGATGAGCTTGTTTTTATCCCTCATGCAGACAACGGGTAGTCTTGGGATTTGTCTGTCCTCTCCAGCAGCTGGCATCATGGAAACCTCAGGTGTTTGACCAGCAGGGAACCCTGGGAATTGTTCCCACCCTTGTACAGATGGGAAAATAATGCCCAGTACAGAGAAGTGACGTGCGGGATTTCGCACAGTGGGGCCAGAATGGATCTGAGCTTCACCTGCCCAGGGTCCTGTGCACGGTTCCCCTATAGTTCTCTGATGCTCCCCACTTCAGCTTGGGCTAGTTCCTCTGGCTCCTCTGAGGGACCTGTGAGGTACCGTCACACTGACAACCCTCTCCTCAGACAGGCCTGGCGTGGTGAGGGAGTGCTGGTGTCCGCCATCACTGCTCTCATGATGCACCCCAGCACCCTCCTGGAGCAGGCTGCCCTCAGATCCTCTGTCCTTGGACCTAGAAAATCCTCATCACATTGGCTCAGTGACCTTGGGCACATCACTCTTCCGCCAGCACAGTGATAGAACCTAGCGAGTCACATTCATGGATCAGTCCCTTGCAGGCTATGACGTGCCACTCCAGTATATGACACAGTCTTCCTGGGCCCTAACACAGGACTGGATACTGAACAGTCATGGTCTTCTATAGCCCAGGCTGGCCTTGAGTTCCCTGGGTGGCTAAGATAACCTTGAACTTCTGATCTTCCTGCCGTGCTTCTGATCAGAGCCATTCTAAGTAAGCACCATACCAGCTGAGGTATATTTTTAGCGTGCCTCTCCTTTTGCGACAGGGTCCTGCTGTATATCGCTGGCTGGGCTGAACTGTTGGTAATCCTCCTGCTCCTACTACTCAGCCTCTAAGTAGTAGATTTATAAGTTTGATACACTTTACTTGGCATAGCTGTAAGAAGCAGTTCATTAAAAAAAAGTGTAATATGGGCCTGGAGAGGTGGCTCAGCGGTTAGAGCACCGGCTACCCTTGTAGAGGACCCAGGTTTGGTTCCCAGCATCCAAATGGTGCCTCACAACAACTACAGCACCAGGGGATCCAATGCCTCCTTCTGGCCACAGCTGGTACTGCATACGCATAATCAAAATGTTTAAAGTAAAAAAATTGTAGTACTATTTATGTGTGTGTATATGTGTACAAGTATCCCATGTCCAATGTGCCTATTCTGTCCTACAACTCAGGTCGTCTAGTTTGGGGGCAGGTCCCTTTTCCTGCTATGCCCTCTCACCAGCCCCCAGAACACTAGTTCTGAATTGGGGGGTGATTCTGACACCCCCGGGGTCACTGAGCAATAGATGGGGGTATTTTTGTCGGTCAAAACTAAGTGGATGTTGCTATGACTTCTGATGCACTAGGCCAGGGACACCGATGAGGATACAGGGACCAGGACAACCCCCACAGCCAAGCACTGTTAGTCCCACAATATCAAAGTGCCGGAGGAGCCCGGTGTGGTGGTGCGCTCCCGTGATCCCAGCACTAGGGAGGCAGAGGCAGGGGGATCTCGGTGAGGTAGAGGCCAGCCTGGTCTACAGAGTGAGTCCAGGACAGCCAAGGCTACACAGAAAACCTCTGTCTGAAAAAAAAAATTAATAACTAAATGTGCCAGGTGAACAGAACGTGCTAGGATCGCTCTACAGAGGTAGCTGCATGTCAGAAAGACGAAGGAGTGGTTGAGTGTGCAGCTGGCCGCAGAGGCAGTATGGTGACCAAAAGTAGGATCTCCTGGAGCTAAATGACATGGCCATGCCTTGGCTTGATGAGTTGAAAACATTTTATTTCAGTTCTATCCTTGGGAGGCAGCATAAATAATCACAGAAGACCACAATGGTCAATGGACAGAAAGAAAGCTCCAGAAGTGTGGAGGAGGAGATGAGAGCTGACAGTCTGGCTGTGGGTGGTGTGGGAGTTGCTTCAGCAAGCTGGGATCAGGGAGCATCAGTGGATGGAGTGGAGAGGGCCCGGGCTGGGGAAGCTCACCCCAGCTCCCTGGAAGGGCCTCTGCAGTTGGGAAGTTTTGCAAGGTGGCCACAGGAAGGGCAGGCAAGGAGTTTCCTGTGCGTAGCAGATCCCAGCCAACAACAGAGATCCCCTTCTTTGCTCTGCCCAAATGGCAGTGACTGTCGTGACATCGGTGCTTTGAAGCTCTGTGTGGTAGGTGGGAAATGGAAAGAGGGAGGGAAGCAGGCCTGTAGAAGACCAGAGGAGACAGCGCATCTCGGAGGGTGAGCCCGAGGGCCACTTCCCTGTTCCCTGCGCTGCAAAGTGGGGCGGATGCGAGAGTCGGTGAGATCTGTGTGTCAAAAAGTTGGGTAAACTTTAAAGTGCTGTGCGGATGGAGAGGCTGTGGTCCTCCTGCGTGTAAGGCTGAAAGTGGCTGAGATAGCAGGGTTGGAAGTGGGAAGAGGAGGTGGAAGGAGACACCGGCAGAGCATCCTGGAAGCCATGGACCCTTGCTCTGCCTGCCCTCGGGCCCAGCTCTATCCTTTCTCAGCCTCCACTTCCAGGAAGAGGCCTCATCTTAGACGGAGCTCCCTGTGGGGAGTGAGAGCAAGGAGTGCAGGCCAGGGGGGTCCCAGGCACTGCGTGTGAGGCTTCACCGAGCAGTGTGGTGGGTTGGCACTGCTGGTGTTGGGCGGACAGTAGAAGTGGCTCCCGGGTCTGGGGAAGCCCACAAAATGCTTGGCGTCTCAGTACAGTGGGAAGGGCCTTGGCCGCAGGGTCTGGCTGTCAAGGGTCCTTGGTCTGCCTCTGACCCTCTGGGTGACCCTAGGGTGCTTCCTGAATGCAACCCCTCAGTTCTGTCATTTGACAAGTGGGGACACTAAATCCTCCCCTGCCTGCCTCACAAATTAAATGAAAAGGGGATTAAAAGGGCTTTGAAGAGAACCACGGGGAAGGCAAGGGGTCATTATGGCCTTGGAGAGCATCCTCCTCATTCCCTGAAGACAAAGGGTCGGGTCAGGTGGGAGACGGTTCAGAAAGCAAAGGGCCTGCCTGCCAGGAGCTCACCTTTGGTGTGGTGAGCTGGGTTCCCAGGGCAGCTGGGAGAGAAAGAGACGGGAGGTGGGCAGAGCGCTCCACAGCAACCCAGCCCTCACTGTGCTTCAGAAGTGATGCTGGGACTGGGGCGACTGGTCTCTGTGTAGATAGGTCCTGGCAACCCCTCTGCAGGGACACATTCAAGTTCTAAGTCAGGCTTTAATCCTGCTCTTCCCGCTCGGCTCCGCTGGAGGACACCTGCAGGAGCCAAGGGGAATCCTGCTCCTGGGGCTGCAGGGGAAAGGGCTGCTAGTCAGGGGTGGGGTCTCCTCCAGGAGAGGCTGGGGGGACAGGTGTTAGCATGAAGTCAGGAGGTCAAAGGTCAGCTTCCAGTTTTTGAGGTGGTAGTTAGGGTCTACCAGATGGTCCCTAGCTCCAGTCCAGGCCCTGTCTCTGGGCTCAACAGATAAGGGGCAGTTTAGGGACCAGTAGAAACACCGGAGAGATTGGCTTGGAAAACAGCCCACTGAGAGGCTAACAGTTCTTGGGGTTGTTGCGCAGGTTTTTCAGTTCTAGCTGGAGTTGACGGAGCCGGATGTCCTTCTGTGCCAGCTCCTCCTTCAACCTTCGGATCTCATCCTGCTGCCTGAAGAACATCCTGAGGAGCTGGGGAGCAGCAGGGGTGCAGGGAGAGAGCAAATGAGGAGAACTGAGGAGGACCATGGTTGTCAGTCAGCCTGCCCCACCCACACCTGCCCCGCCTGCTCACCTTCCCCAGGCCTCCTGCCGCCCTGGGACAGCCAGGCCGGCACTCCCTGAAGTTATCCTCCAGGCTTGCCCCTTCAGGGCTCCTACCTACTCCTGAAGGGAGACTAGAAAGCCAGGGTGCAGACCTGCCCAAAGAAGGCTAGTTTCCAGTACCCCAAGCTGGCCCCTTTTTGGGTCTGAACCTAAAGACTTCGTTTGTTTGAGATAGGGTCTCACTTTAACTCACTGTGGCGTCAAGCTCTGCTATATGGCTTTGAACTCCTAATTGTCCTGCCTCCACTTTCCCTTCTCTCTTTTCCCTCCCTCCCTCTCTTCTTCTTCTTCTTCTTCTTCTTCTTCTTCTTCTTCTTCTTCTTCTTCTTCTTCTTCTTCTTCTTCTTCTTCTTCTTCTTCTTCTTCTTCTTCTTCTTCTTGCCTTGTAGCTTTGGTTGGCTACATTCAAACTTGCTATGTAGCAGAGGCTTGAATTCCAGGTGCTCCTGCTTCTACCTCCCTAGTGCTGGGATTACAAAGCCACCCAGCTCCTAGCTTTAAAAAAACACCCAGACAGAATTCTGACTTTTCATTTTAAGACAAGGTCTCCCATAGCCCATGCTGGACTCAAACTCACTAAGTAGCCGAGCATGACCTTGAACTCAGGATCTTCCTGTCTCTACCTCCCAGGTGCTACGATTATAAGCATGTGTCATTGCTCTCAGTTTTTGCATTTGCAGTGTAGGGAATCGAATCCAGGGCCTCGTGCAAGGCTTAAGTCTGCATTCTACCAGCAGAGTATATACTCAGCCCTTCTTCTTTTCTTGAGGAAACTGAGAATACAGAATGGTACATAGCCTTTGTGGTGTGTGTGTGTGCGTGTGTGTGTGTGTCTAGAGCCCAGGGTATGCTAGGAAAGTGCTCTACTACTGAGCTCTTGCTCTAGTCCTAGAATCTTGTTAAATAAGAGACCATGGCATAATGCCAAAGTCTGGGCAGTGGTTCAGTTCCCAGTGAAGATGGGCAAAGCATTGCTATCTTGGCAGATTTTCATACAACCTACCAGATTCTCATTGCTTCTGTGAAATATACTAACCAGTGCCCACAAAACACCAAGTGGGGAAGTGATTACTGAGGGAGAGGTGGTCTGCGCTTGAGCAAGCCAGTAGCCACATTCTTTCATCTCTGCTCAGTTCCTGCTTCCAGGTTCTTGCCTTGAGTTCCTGCCCTGACTTCCCTCAGTGATGGACTGTGGTGTGGAAGTGTAAGTCAAAGAAACTCCTTCCTCTCCAACTTGTTTTTGGACACAGTAACTTGTCACAGCAATAAAAAGCAAACTGGGACACTCACAGTCACTGTATTTGAGGTTCCAGCATGATTACATTTGATATTGTATGTACTTTCATAATTTAATCAAATATAATATATATTGATAAGAAGAATGCACAGAATTGCCGTTTTTATTTAAAAATGTCAGTAGGGAGTGTTGCTTCAACAATTCACGGAGACTGGCCACAGTGTCTCCCAGCCATGTGTGCTTGTCAAAAGTCACAGGCCTGCGGCTGCGATGCAGCTAACTTGGCAGGGTACTTGCCTAGTATGCACAAAGCTCTGGGTTTGATACCCAGCACCACATAAAACAGATGTGGTGTCACAGGCCTGTCATCTCAGCAACCAAGAGAAGGAGGAGGAGGAGGAGGAGGAGTTCAAGATCACTCTTGGCTAAACAGTGAACTTGAGGCTAGCAAGGGCTGCAGGAAACCCTGTCATAAAACTAAACAGCAACAACACATACACACACACACACACACACACACACACACACACACACACACACATACCACAGAGAATGAGTTTTCCTCCTCATTGTACTAGGGAGCCAGTGGTAGAGCACTTGCCCAGTATGTGTGAAGCCCTTGGTTCAATACCCAGGATGGCCAGAAAACAAACCAGAGGAAATTTTGTAAAATAGGTAGTTTGCTTTCAGATTGACTTTTTTTTTTCTGGTTTCACCCCAAAGAAATCAGTTGCTTCTCAGCCTTTGGACTAAGACCAAGTGCAAAAGCCCAAACCAAGCCAAAACAAAAAAGAACAACAAACAAAAATATAAAAATGAAACAACAAACAATCAAAAACTAGAGATGAAAACTGGAGTTAAGTTATAGTTAATATGAGAAAGACACAGTAGATTCCAGCTAGGGAGGCCTCAGCAAAGGAAGTGGCCCCGTCCTGCATCCATCAAAATCCGCTGAATGAGCTGGGTACAGTGCACAGGCTTGTAATCCAGTGTTGGCTGAGGCAGGAGGGTGGAAAGTTTAAGGCTTCTCTGGGTTGTACAAGGAGATCTAGTTTCAACTCCCCTCTCTTAAGTACTGAATGAATGCATACATTTTATGTTTCAAGCAAAAGTCAATAGTTTAAAGAATGCATCATTTTTATGGTTCCTTCCTTTCACTGACTTTTCTTGTTTTAAGATTATTTAATTTATACTATTGTGTGCATGTGTGTGTGTGTGTCCCATTATATATAGCCTGGGATCTGAGCTACTCCTGCCTAAACCTCTTGAGTTGCTAGGATTATAGGCTTGTAACCCGGGCGAGTTTTGAATTCACGGTGGTCCTCTGCTTCCCAGCTGCTGGAATTATATGCTTGCACCATTATGCCCACTTCAAAGCATGGCTCTTTGAGGTATAATTCATAGCCCATAGCATTCACACATTTTAAGTGTATACTTCAGTGGTTTTCAGCAAAGTCACTGAGATGTCCAACAATATAACTTTCCTCCCTCCCTTTCTCCTTCTATCTTTTGTTCTCTTTTTGAGATAAGAATCTTATTCTGTAGCCTAATCTGGCCTGAACTCACTTTGTAGCCCAGGCTGGCCTCAAACTCATGGCAATCCTCCTGCCTCAGCTTTTTGGGTGCTGGTATTTCAGGCATGCACCACCATGCCCTGCTTCTGCATTGTCTCCTTACCCTTCGGTCACTGTGTTTTCCTTTCATGCCCCACTTTCTCATTGGTTGCATCCAAGCTTTTGGAATGACTCCAACTATGGGTAAAGCCAGAGTCCAAGGATCTGAGTTACTTTTCTCAAGATAAGAGAGACACAGCTAGCTACAGGAGGACAGTGGGCTCTGCCTCATCTGCACAGTGAACTGTGAATGCCTCCCCAGGTCCCCAGGATGTCACTCCACTTAATCCCCTCCAGCCCTTCCTCTTCACCCTCAGGCTGTGACAGAGTTCCAACCTTCCCTGGGAAATCTCAGCAACTATGTTTCTAGCTCCAAATGGCAGCGAACTTAAAAGATATGTTTTAAAAACTGAAAATGTTACAGATAAACAAAAAGAGGAAAGATAGTACCAGGAACTCCTTAGACCCAGCTGCACTCTGGTTCCAACTCCACTGCCCTCCCCCTGGGGTTATTTTGAAGAGAACCTTGTTTATCACAAGACTATCCATTCTAGCAATCTGAACATCTTTATACAGTGGCACATAATCCCACATCTCTTTCTCTAAATTCTCGAGTTCAAGCTGGATTTACCTCAAAAATGCTGGGATTACATGTGTCTGCCACCATGCCCAGTTCATGTGGTACTGGTTATCAAACCCATTTTGCCCACTGAGTCACACCCCTGGCCCACATAAACATATTTCATGGCAGTGACAAGCTGCCGGTCAAGTTCTCTTTCAAGGCCGATTCCTGAGGTCAAGGCAGTGATTTTACTAATGATGACAGCCTACATTTGTCAGACTAATCCAAGGTGGTGCTTGTCATTCTCTTCCCAGGAGAGTGAACTGGACCTAACAGCTGTGTCAGGGCACAGCAGGTGCGATGATGTATCTTCCCCAGACTAGATTACAGAACTGCTTCGGCTTCCATCTTGGATGCCTCTCTTGTTCTGCAGGAAGCTGGCTGCCGTGGTGAAGGCTAGCATTTGGTGAGGTCCATTTGGCAAGGACAGTGAGGCATTGAGGCCCTTAGTCTGACGGCAGCCGTGTGACAGCCGTGTGAGTGAGTAAAACCCGGCAGGTGCTCCCTTGCCGAGGACCAGCTGAGACAGCAGCAGCTTCATGGGTGACTTGAGCCACAGGCACCCATAGCTGCTGCAGGCTGATAAGCCTTTGTGAGGTGTTGTGCTTAGAGTGTGGGTTGGCCTCCCAGAGGTTCATGTATTCCAACACTTACTTTCCAACTGGTGGTGCTCTCTGGGCCGGTTGTGTGATGCCTCCCTAGATGAATTAGGTCCGCAGGGGGTAAGATTAGAAGTTTTACAGCCCACCCCCACTTCCTGTTCACTCTGCTTCCTGACTGGAGGGGACCAGCTGCCTCCTACTAGTGCTGCCATGATTTCCCTGCCTCAATGAACTGTATCCCCTCCAACTGTAAGCTCCTCACTGTTTTCCTCTTCAGGTATTTTAGTCACAGTGAGAACAGTGGCTAATATTTGGGATGAAGTTACTATGTCCTGGGATAACTTGTGACACAGCAATGGCGAGCTAACACCGACAGCGTCTTTGAGCATGTAGCATGAGCCTTGAAGACTGCTGGCTACTTGGGCACCATCCCTTTAGCATCACGGCAGCTGGAAAAGTCAGGAAACTCTGTCCCAGTCAGGAAATGGCAAGGCCAGCATTAGCACAGAGACGGGCTCGTACAACCAATCACTCTTGCAGCTGCATCCGGCCAAGGGCCTGGCACACACCAGGCATCTTCTAACTGCCAGCTGAGCTGTGTTGGCACGTGGGTGTGGGGGTGTAGACTGAAATGAGATAACTCCAGAGGGCATGCACAAGAACAGCTCAGCCCTCTCTCTCCCGGCATGAGCTCTCACTCCTTCTGTGTGGTACAAAGAGCTAGCCTTTTCCACTGGGGCAGGAAACATGCCAGACGGAAAGGCAAGGTGGACTGTGCCAGTGAGGCCAGACTGGATCCTGTTGGTAATTTACAATTCCTGTAACAGCCCCTGACAGTAGCACTCTGTGCTGATTCGTGAGGAGATGCTCAGCCCCTGTGTCAGTGAATCTGAGCTGGGAGCAGGGAAGATCTCTCTGCCATCCCAGCCTCCATATTCACTGAGGTCAGAGGCAAAGGGAGCCAACCACTCACTACTTAGGGCATTTGTCTCTGAAAGAAAAATATCCCAGAATAGAGCTGGCGTCCAAGCCTGCGTGTTCATGGTGTCATCAAAACGGCCTGGCTCTTCCTGAGCTGCGGGAGAGAACTTGCAGCCTTACCTCGTTCTCTGTCCTGGGTGGGACATTTTCTAGTAAATCTATGCCGTTCACGACAACGCTCTTCTTTTCTCTGATGGGGGCTTTAAATACCACTTTTGAAGACTTCTTATAGCCTTCCTTCAAAGACATCAGCACAGGGTCTAGGAAGGCAAGGGAGACAGTGTCATACACCAGTGTGAGGGTGGGAGGGTGTCCTGCACTGAGCTTGCTGGCTGTGTGGGAGCCAGGGGACATCTGGGCAAGGGATCACATAGAGGAAGCCGGCTGAGCTAGGGAGAGTGGCAAAGCTTGCAGCCTCTTTGCGGTACCTCGGTTGATGCCTCCCAGCCATTCATCTGGCGTCAGTGCTGGCTCTGTGCCTGGTGTCATGGGGTAAATGTCTTCCTGGTAGGAATCTGACTGCATGGGGGAGGAAGAAGAAAAAGGACACCTGGGAACCGCTGGGAAAGCCTCGGCCATCTAGCCAGGCACACTCCTGAACTCCCACCTCTAAGTCATTGCCCTTCCCAGCCCCTCCCCCAGAACTGCCCCCTTCATGCAAACCAACCATCCCCAGCGAGCATGTCCTCATCCACCTTCCACCCCAGGCGGAGTCTGGATGTCCTGGTCTACGACCTCCTTTTTCTGCCTCTCTCTGGGCTTTTGGTAAGAGCCAACATGCGCCCTTTGCAGCCCAACCTCACCCCACTCACCCTCCGGGGCACAATCATGGAGATGGGTTCAATCAGGCCCTTGAGTGTCACCAGCTTATAGAAGCGGAAGACCTCACAGGCGGATACGTCCAACCCATGCTTGGGCATGACACCTGTGGAGAGACACATGGCTTTATGGGGCTCTCTGTCCCTGCTCAGGCAGGAGGCAGGCTGCAATTTGGGTGGCCACAAGTCTTGAGACAGCCTTTGACTCTAGACAGTCACTTTTTTTTTTTTTTTTTTTTTTTTTTTTTAGAGGGAGGTCAAGGTCAAGGTCACGCATCCCAGGCTGGCCTCAAATTCAGGACAGAATGTTATAAAAGCTGCAGGGCTCAGCACATTCTGGATTGCACTGTCTTTCCTAAGCTTCTGTGTCCCTGTAGAGAACAAAAAGGAGGCCAAGCCATGCCCTGCTCCTCCAGAGGTTTCAGTGCAGCCTGAGAGAGGACTTCTGCTGTTTTTCTTCTAGAACCAACAGTAGCTTCTTGCGTTGTCTGTGAGGACCCTAGCAGCTCTGTATCACGAACAGAACAGCTTCTCCAAGATGGGGCTGAGAGTTTGGACTGGGACTTTGTCCCTTTTTCCACACAGGAGTTCCTGGGTGAGTCACCAACTCTGAACTTTTGGGTCTTTGGGCAGAAATGGCCCTACGTGAGATCATGGGAGAGTGAAGCACATGGATAACTGGCACCTGCCTGGCACTGTGCCAAGCACAGACAGCGCACGCGTCTTTCCTGTAGTGTGAGTGTGAGTATGAGTGTGAGGAAGGGCTCTCGGTCTCTCCCATGGGGATGGAAGCAGCCGCACTTCCAGACAGAATTCTAGAATGGTCTCCCTTCTGCCTATCTCTCCCCTGTTTCTTTGTTGAGACAGGCTCTCACTACACACCCTGTGGGCTGCACTCAAGCTCACAGTCTTCTGTTTCCCTCTCTAAGTGTTGGGCTCTGAGGGAAATGGTGGAGCTTCTGCCTGCTCAGCTTGGCCAGGCCAGGGCTGCAGTGGGGCTTGAGTCCTGGCTTCAGAGCCACCGAGCCACCCCCTACCATGTGTGTCCCATTGTGGGGTGAGCCTCTCCATCTACAGCTGAGGCTGAGGAAGAGGACCCAGCCTGCATCCTGCAGCTGCTGCTGGGCAGAGATGGCCAAGCTCGGGCCATGAGTGATGGGCTGCAGGGGCAGCTGGCCTGCCGAAGGTAGCAATACCTGTGCCTCTCATCTGCCACTGGCTGCGGCTTTGAAGTTTGGCTACTGTGTAAAGGGTAGCGGTGTGCACACTGTCAGCACTGTCTCCCACTCTTTGGAGACACCCTGAAGCCCCTGATCCTTACCTAGGCCTTTCTGTGGGGCTGGGGAACGGAACTCCATGAGGTAGCTCAGGTAGGGCTTCTCCGTGCTGATCTCATAGTACCGGATGTTTCCATCCCCCTGCGGGTAGCGAGAGGCAGTGAGGGTGGAGAGGAGCATCCAACAGGCCTGGGCCCAGGGGGCTGTGAAGGAGAGCTGCCCTTGTGCCTCAGAGTGGCCAGAGACCAAGAAGGCCTGTACTTTAGGTCTTGGTAGCTCCACTAGGGGCGGGGGCGGAGATGGGATGGCGGAGATGGGATGTGTGTGTGGGCGTTTACAGTGGACATCTGAATGGTGTGTGAGATTTGTGTGCTTTCTGTGCAGCGTGTTGGTATGTGGCGTGTGTGCAGTGTGGTGTGTTTCGATGGCATGTATATGTGTGATATATGTGGTGGGATATGCGGTACTGTGTGATGTTGTATGTATACATGGTGTGTGCGGTATACAGAGCTGTGGTGTGTGGTTTGTGTGCACTGTGGCATACATGTGTACTCTGTGTGATGTGTATGCATGTATGGCGTAGAGTGTGGTATGTGCAGTGTGGGATGCATTCTTGTGGCATGTACACATGTTGTGGTGTGTAGCATATATGTATGGGGTAGTAGGTATGCGTACAGTATGGTATGTATGTATGGTCTGTGTTGCACATATATGGTGCGGTCAGTGTGGTGTTTGGCGGGGGGTGTGCTGTGGTTGGTTTTATCATGTACATATGGCCTTTCTGACAAGGCCGTATTCAAGGATTCCCTGACAGGATTCGTCTTCTGCCATTGGTTGTGGTCTACATGTCAGCTCTCGATCTTTATTCCTCCACTCCAGTTTGTCCTGGAAGCATTTCTCAGTCATTGACACTTCAGTAGGAACGAGAGCGAGGTAGAGGGAAGTGGTGGGAGCCAGGGGCCGGGCTGGCTCATCAGAAACCATGAAGACTTCTTAGGGGAGAGGATTCTGACGGGGAATCTCCCACTGATTGGCAGTCCTTTCCTCCCCTCTACCTTTCCAGCTAGGTACAGCATGTGGGTGTCAGCATCATAGAATGGGAACAGGAGGCCCGAGAGCCCGTCGATTTCTTCCTCGATCATCGGCATGGACAGATCCTCCTGCAGGCAGGAATTGGGGTCAGTCTGCAGCTAGGAGGAGGGCATGTCTCCTTCCCAAATCCCAGCACAGCTACTACAGCTACAGCCCCTCTTTTGGAGAGTCCCTGGGATGCTGAGAAGACACGGATTGGAAGAAAGGCTGCAAGCAACTTCCAGGTGCCTTTGGTTGTGGTCTGGAAGACTTTATGGTCTCCAGGTTCCATCTCCTGTTTGGTCCTCACTGGTGATGCCATCAGGGGCTGGCTGTACCAACAGGGACCTGGCTTTCGTTAGCCCAAACCCAGCTGGCCACTCCTGCTCCTCACCTTGTGGCCTTCTAGCCACTCCCACTTTTGTCTGAGCCATCACAACTCTCCATATACAACTAGAAGGACCTAATGAATGGCTTTCTGTCTTTTGTGTAGCCAAGGACAGAAAACAGGCCTGTCCTGTTTTCTGCCGCACAAAGGGCTTAGCATTCACATCAGCACTTACTGCTGACCTTTAGGGCCAGTCCTCTGGTCCATGATGCTGCTTTGGTGGAGGGGAGGTGGGTGACAGGACAGGGAAGAAGACAGCACAGGGGTGCCCACCGCCCTACAAACCCAGCAGGAGACCAGCCAGGTGTGCTGGAGGGTACAGCTGGACTATAAACAGAGATGCCAGTGGGCATGGAGCTGGGCCAGTGGAGCCAAGCTGAACTCCTGTTTGTAATGTAAAAACGATTCAGGTGCTTGGAGGCTCTAGGGCTCCAGAGCTGGTACATGTTTAAATGTATGCCTACGTCCAGGTGGTGTGTGAGCACCATCTAAGCTTCACCCGAGGTGGCTCTGTCGTCCACTCTCCACACAGGATGGGCCAGGGCTGGGGATCTGTGGAGGCACCACTTCTTGGCCCCTCCCTCCAACCTCACATGAGTCTTATTTTAACCCCTTTCCTTTCTAGTGTATTCTCCCTCCACTTGTGTGGAAGCCCCAGGCACCCAGACAATGGACCTCCTTCTATACTTGCCCTATCTGGGAATCTGAGACCCCAGAAGCTCAGATCTAGGCTGCCTGCCCCTCTCTGCCCTCCTGCTGGCGTCCTTGTGGCTGACCTGGTCCCACAGGGCGATCTGTCTCGTGTTCCACCTGGAGACCCCTGTCGTGAGGAGCCGATTCATGTTGCCCAAGAACACGACACGATTCACTCGGTGGTTTTTGCAGTTTGCCTCCTGGAGGGGACAGAGATCATCAGTGAGCCAGGACCCTCAACATGTGGTTCTCTAGAGAGCAAATGGAATGGTGGTTTCCCAAGAAACCCATGTCCCAATTAGAGGGTGCTGTGAATGTCCCCTTGTTTAGATAAAAACATCCTTGTAATATGTAATTTGCCTAAGAATCCTGAGATGGAGAGACTACCATGATTTTCACAGGCGAGCTCTAACTGCCATCACCAGTGTCCTTGAAGGAGAGAGGTGAGGTTACAGGGCATGGAGAGAAGTGACACAACAACAGAGGTAGACTGGAGTTGCACAGCCACAGGCCAGGGAGCCAGCAACCCCCAGAAGCTAGAATAGGCAAGAACAAGCCTGGAATCTAGCATTTGGTAAGTTGAGGCAGGAGGATCACAAGTTCCAGGCCAGCAGAGACTACACAGAGCTATGTAGAGACCCTTTTTCAAGAAAGCAAAGCAAGGATTAGGTAATAAATAATACCTGATAAAGCTTTTGCTGATTGGCAGGGGGACCTGAGTTCAATCTTTGCAGAACCATGTTTTGTTGTTTTTTGTTTTGTTTTTTAACAGCTCAGCTGTAAAGGCACTTGCCCCAGGGCCTGCCACCATGAGTCAGATCACAGAGAACCAATACCCTTGAGTTCTCCCCTGACCTTCACATGTGAGCTCCTCCCCAAAAACACACACACAAAATGAACAAATGTAAAATACTTCCAAAAATTAAAAAGCTGGGTGGTGGCGTCTGTAACCTCAGCATTGGGAGGTAGAAACAAGAGGATCCTGGGGCTTGCAGGCCAGCTGGCCTAGCTGAATCGGTGAGGACCGGTTCAGTGGGAGACCCTGCCTCAAAAAGTGAGATGGAGAGCAACTGAAGAAGACATCTGCCATCACCCTCCGGCATTCACATGCATGTGTACATGTAAATGCATGTGTATGTACATGTGTTCACATACACAAGAATTAATTGAGTCTCTCCCAAAATCTCTGGAGGGATAGCAGCCTGCAGACATAGTCACTTGGGACACCGGGATCTTGCTGATCTGAAAGAGCACGTTTCTGTTGCTTGCAGCCACTTAGCTTGTGGTCATTTGTTACAGCAGCTGCTACTAACAGTGCTATACTAACACAGTCGTCTTCCAGCACAGAACACTGGGAATCAGGAAGCAAGGGCCCTGCATCCAGAGCAGCAGAAACAAGCAAGGGCGAGGCTAACCTTCACTAACCCACTTGGGGGCCTGTGTTGAGTACTGTTTTCATGCCATCTCTTTTAATCCACAAATTATCTCCTAGAAAGAATTGTCCCCATTTTCCTGCCTCTGTCCTCAAGTTCTGGCATTCTAGGCATGTGCTAGGGATTAAACCCAGAGCTTTGAGCAAGCTCCCTATCAACTGCTTCCTCTTAACTGAGTACCCCGCTGCCCCCTGTCCTGCCCATTCTCCAGAGCTTTATGGTTGCCATGTAGTAGGAACTCAGGAAACCATCCTTGCTCACTCCCAGTTAGCGCTCCATCCCTGCAATCTGAGACTCAGGGAGTAACCTTGCCACCAGCCTTCCCACATGGCCTGGAGTCTTGTGCCATTTGCCCCAGGCTCATCTTGTACAGGTGTCTGGGTGGTGGGTCCAAAGTCTCCTCTCCTAGTAACCATGATAGGACTTGGTTTACCCCGGGGAACTCAGGGACTGAGGAGATGTCACCGTGGCAGGAAAGAGTCCCCTGGTTCCTTCCTACCCATATCAAGTCAGAGTTCCCCCCAGCTGAGAATGGCCCTGGGCCACCATGTTGATCGGCTGTGCGTGTGAGATGCTTTTCCTCCAGGGGCCCCAGACTACCCATTTCCTTCACGGACTACAGCGCCATCCCCCCTCCACAAAATGCAGGCTTCCACCTGCAGCACACGGCCGGAGCGGGGCTCAATCACACGGAGCTTCTTGTCCTTGCACGTGGTGGTAAGCAGGCTGCCATCTGTGTTGAAGGACATGCAGAGGATGACATCTGTGTGGCAGTCAATCATTTTCACTGGTTCGCCTATGTCCAGGTTCCAGATGAGGACCTGTGAAGGCAGACATGCAGGAGGCAAAGTCAGCAACTGCTGTGGTCCCAGCTAATTGTCCTCCATCCATACCAACAGACGCTGGAATTCAGGCACACTCTCAAGGGTTCCTTACTAAAAGGCAGGTGCATTTCAACCCCACACTATGATGTTCATGTTGACTGTCGCTCTGACAGGAACTAAAATCCCCTGGAAGAAGATGTTCTGGGCATGTCTGTGATGGAGTTTCTAGACTGTTAATTGAAGTACCCCTCTCCTAACTGTGGGCAGATGCCGCTCCATGGGCATTGTTAAAAAGGAGAAAGCCAGCTAAGAACCAGCATTCCTCTCTTTACTTCCTGACTACAGGGGCAGCGGGACCAAGCTGCCTCATGCTCCTGCCATTATGGCAGACTATGCCCTCCAACTGTGAGCCAAAAATTTCCTTCCTTAAATTGCTTCTTGTTGGGTCACAGCAGCCAGAAAAGTAACCAACACTCACATCTACTAATAGCCTCCGACAAGTCCCAGCACCATTCTTGACTTAGTTTCATAAAAAAAAAAAAAAAAAAAAAAAAAATAAGGAGAAACCAGGCACAGTGGAGCATGCCTATAATCCCCAACACTCAGGGAGGCAGAGACAGGTGGATCACTGAGAGTTCGAGGCCAGCTTGGTCTACAGAGTGAGTCCAGGACAGCCAAAGTTACACAGAGAAACCCTGCCTGAGGAAGAAGAAGAAGAAGAAGAAGAAGGAGAAGAAGAAGAAGAAGAGGAGGAGGAGGAGGAGGAGGAGGAGGAGGAGGAGGAGGAGTA
>NW_026585691.1:149397-156109 GCF_907164565.1 Psammomys obesus
TAGGAAGGAAGGAAGGAAGGAAGGAAGGAAGGAAGGAAGGAAAGAAAGAAAGAAAGAAAGAAAGAAAGAAAGAAAGAAAGAAAGAAAGAAAGAAAGAAAGAAGACATCCCCATGACTGGTCCCAGACTGCTGGCATGATAGGTTTGGGGGCTGCAATTTCCCCTGCACCCATGCAGCTCAGATCTTTTTTTTGTACCAGGAAGGCATGATCAGCTCTTGGTTAGGAAGTTACCAGACAAAGGATACAGGCATTCTCTTCTAGGCCACAGAACTCCAGAGAAGACAGGAGAGATGCCGTAAGTCCTAGGACCCCCGGGAAAAAACTGTGCACAGGAGATGCTCAGTCTTCCATAGAAATTGAATGAGTGATTGAATGAGTGGCTGAAGGACAGTTCCCATGTCAGTCAACATGCTTAGACTATGCCCTGATCTCTCCCATGCCTCCCCACCGAGACAGCTCTAGCCAGGCCGCTCCACACCTGGGCCCCACACCTTGTAGTCATAGCCAGCACTGAAGAGAATGTTGTTGGTCGTGGGGTGCCACTCGACCAGTCCCACACGCCGGCTGTGTCCATGGAGCTCCAGGAGGGCCTCGGTCATGTTGCGCTTCAGCCCACCCTCCGGGATCTCCCAGATCCGCACCTGCAGGGGAGAGCTGGGCTTTAGCTGGACAGCTTCAGCAGATGGCCCTGTTCCTAGGATGTGTTGAGGGAGGTACCTGCTGGTTCAGGGCAGTGGACAGAAACCTGGGCGTGGCCCTAGTGATAGAGAGGGCAGAGAGCATCTGTCTTTGGTCTCAGGTGTTCTCCGCTGTGTGTCTTCAGACAATGAGCATTGTTTTCAGAGTTTTTGTTTGTTTGTTTTTGACAGACCTAATGTAGTAGTTCTATGTACCACAAGCTAACCTGAAATTTCTGATTCCACCTTCACATCCAGCGTGTTGAGATTATGGAAGAGTGCCACCATGTCTAGTTTTACCACGTCTACCTTATGCGGTGCCAGGGACTGAACTCAGGGTTTATGCATGCCAGACAAGTACTCTACCAACTAAGCCCATCCTCCAGCCCCCCCCCCCCCAGCACGTTGTTCTCCTGCCAAGCTCAGACTGTTACAGCGGCTTTCAGTAAGCACCAAATTAAAGATCTACCTTTGTTTCCTCCCAGCACCACCCTAAGAAAATCTGCCTCTCCTTCTGCCCCAGCTCCTCTGTGTGCTTCATGGTAGATCCCCTGCTCTGTCCCTGACCGTGACCCTGACCCTGACCCTGGATGGACATCTGGGCAGAGAGAGGCTCTGGTCTGTGCTAGGAGATGATGGATGTAAGTTCAGAGTATCAGTCTAGAGGTCAAGCCTGAGTGGAGTCCCCAAGCAGAGCCTGAATGATGGAGCTGTTGTTTGCACACTTGTGGATAAAAAGAAGTGGAAATGGATGGTCTGTGGAGAGAAGGACGGGCCAAGAACGGTCCAGGTGGAAAGCTGCAGAGAAGAGCACAGCTCCAGAGAGAGGCATGAGCCCCAGGGAGACCTTGGTTACTCCTGCCTTGCCCACTGGGCCTCCGTGGCTCCATCCAAGCATGCATCTCAATTTTTGCCATGTCATCCGTAAGGTAGTGCATGTAGTGTCTTGGGGGAGGCTGTCCCTGCCCTTGTCCTGCCTGGCCTGCTGAGGTGTAGAATGACACGGTGGTGACAACAGCTTCTCAGCTATAAGGTGCTGTATAGAGCTACAGAAGTATAATGAGAAGTGGGGCTCTCTCTCTCTCCCTCTTTCTCTTTCTCAATTCTCGGGTTCTGGGGTTCGAGCCCAGAGCCTTGCCCATACAGAATAACCATGCAATTGTTCTTGTTTTTATTCTTGTTAGTCTTACTTACTGGAGTGTAATCAGCTGGAGAGGAAAGATCATACATAACCAGAAATTAGAGATCAGAAGATAAATTTGAGGGATCATTTCTCTTCTTCCACTGTGAGACCTGGGGAGAGAACTTAGGTCTTTGGGCTTTGGTCAGCAGGTGATTTTACTCACTGAGCCATCTCACTGGTCCTCAGATACCTTTAAAACAACCCCCTCTCCAAACTTAACCTCTACCTTGTGAGTAAGAAGGAGATATCAAGCCAGGCATGGTGGTGCACCCTTATAATCCCAGCACTCTGGGAGGCAAAGGCAGGCAGGTCTCTGTGAGTTCGAGGCCAGCCTGGTCTACAAAGCAAGTCCAGGACAGCCATGGCTACATAAAGAAACCCTGTCTTGAAAAACAAAACAAAACAAAACAACAACAACAACAAAAAAAAAACCAAAACCAACCAAACAAAAAAAAACCCAAACAAACAAACAAAACACAGAGGAAATATCAGGAGGAAAGAAAAAGCTTTGAGATATAATTTAAAATGGACTAGAATAGACAACTAGAAAAGAAAAAAGAAGAGCCAGTGTTTGGCAAGAGTGCTGGAATGCTTGGAAACCATGGGTGTTGGTGTACTCTGAGTTGGAGGCCTCTTCTGGATACCGCTTATAGTTAGGAAGAGCTAACAAAATGTTTATATGATACTTTAGTTTTTTATTTAAAGTATTTACTTCATTTTAAATTCTCTCTGTGTGTTTGTATGTACATGTGTTTGCGTCTGTGTCTGTAGGTATGTGCACTTGAGCACAGTGCTCAAGGAGGCCAGAATATGGCGTTGGATCACCTGGAACTGACTTACAGTAGCTCATGTGGGCTTGGATTCTCTGGAGGGGAAGTAAGCACAGTTAACTAACCACTACACCATTTCTCCAGCCCATTACATGACACTCTGATCTAGTGTGGTGGTTTGAAGGAGAATGTCCCCATAGGCTCTGTATTTGAACACTTTGTCCCTCGTTGGTGATGCTGTTCAGAGAACATGTAGCAGGTATGACCTTATTGGAAGAAGTATGTCATTGGAGGTAGGCTTTGAATATCTTTGTTCTTTCTCTTTTTGTTGTTGCTTTTGCTTCTGTTTTGTTTTGTTTTTCAAGACAGAGTTCCTCTGTGTAGCTCCAGCTGTCCTGGAACTTGCTCTGTAGACAGGCTGTTCTTGAACTCACAGGCCACCGGCCTCTGCATTATAGTGCTGGGATTAAAGGCGAGCACCCCCACTGCTAGTGCCGTGAGTGTCTAAAGACTCGATTTCCAGTTCACTCCCTGCGTCATGCTTATGGTAAAGGGTATGAGCCCTAAGCTTTGGCTGCCGCCATGTCTCGCAATAGGCTACTATTATGCACGTTTCACAGCTGAATGCAGGTAGTATCTTTGCATACCACTATACACAGATATACCATATATCTACATATATGTATAAGCATGCATGAAAAATATATTTATTATATGTACATTTATGTGTGTCTGCATGTGTAATGTGAATGCATATGCAAACACATGTTACAGTGTGTGTGTGTGTGTGTGTGTGTGTGTGTGTGTGTGTGTGCCCACAGGGGTATTGAGGATGAAAGCTGAGGCATGGCCTCTGCCCAGGGCCCAACCCACTCACTAGTTGAGAACACTAGATGAGCCATTAACCCCCCTGAGATTCTGGCTTTTGGTCTAGAAAATACAGAGACCCATGAGCCTTGCACAGTCTTGTGGGTTAAATCCAGCCAGGTTCAGAGTCATGAGAACTGATTTGTTAGAGTGGTAGCTGGGCTGTGCCCAGGGAACACAAGGGAGGGGAGACCCCAGCTCCCACCCCTGGGAGGGATTTAAGCTTGGGGGAAGCAGGGAGAGAGGGAGGGAGGGAGAGAGGGAGGGAGGGAGGGAGGGAAGAGAGAGAGGCAGAGAGAGCAGAGAGAACGCTATAGGTGTATGCTGGTGATTGTTAAATGTAGGATCCCAAGCAGGGTTTGGGGAACCAGGAAAAATAAACACCCGGGAGAGAAGTGTCTCTTACTTGATGCCTGGCAGTTCCCCTCACGGACCCGCTTTCTCACCTATACCTTGAGCTGAGTTAGTTGATTTCCCAGACTTCTCTGACATTGCTGAGTGGGGAGAAAACACTGGGCTTGATCCACAGCAAAAACTTGGCATCAGATGCTTAAAAAGTCTCCAAAGAGGAGCTACAGGTCACAGTGGGCTTGAAACGCTCCCCAGGGAACTCTGGTCCCTTAGAACGCGTGGAATTTGCTGGAAACAAAGTGTGTCCGGGATGTGAGAGGAGACTGGTTCTACCCAGATGCGTGCTGGGAGCTCACTTCCACAACATGAGAAACCCAAGAGTGCCAAACAGGATTTGGGGAAGGAAGGGGTGGGGAGAAGTGTGAAGACTGCCTCTCCAGCCAGCCAGCTGTGGCCCCCACAATCCGCTTCCAGCCTGGAGCCAGGCTCTTGTCTCACTCAGTCACATTTAATCCATTAGATAAGAGGAATGGGGGAGGGGTCCTGGCTTCCTGGAGCTCAGAGAGACGTGTGCAGACAAGTAAGGGCAAAATCAGCGCCTTAAGGACAGTATACGGAGCCTCCAAACCAGTGTCTGCACGGGTGGGGACAGGGCAGCTAGCCAACAAAGCTGGGCCTTAGCTCTCCCAAGCTCCCTGCAAACCCAGGCTCTGACCACAGTCACTGTGAGTCTATGGCCAAGTTTCTTAGATTTTTCTGAACACATTTTCTCAGCTAAGGGGTAACTCTACCCGGGTCATAGAATTACCATGAAGACTAAAGAAAAACTGAGTATGTACCAGCCTAGGAAGATGACCGTTGGCTAGTTTTATGTCGGCCTGACACAGCTAGACTCGTTCTGGAAGAGAGAACCACAGCTGAGAAAATGCCTCTACCTGATCGGCCTTGGTGCATTTTCTTGATTGATGACTGATGTGGGAGGGCCCAGCCCAGTGTAGCCGGTACCGCCCCTGGGTCTAGGGCTCCTTGGGCGCTATAAAAAAGCAGGCTGAGCAAGCCAGTAAGCACCCTTCCATGGCCTTTGCATCAGCTCCCTTCACGTTCCTGCCCTGCTTGAGTTCCTGTCCTGACAGCCTTGAATGATGGACTGTGATATGGAAGTGTAATGGTAATAAATCCTTTCCTTCCCAAGTTTCTTTTGGTGATGGTGTTTCATCACAGCGATAGAACCCCTAACAAAGACAATGACCAGGGGTTCACGATACCTAGCTTGAGTAATGCTTATGTAAAATAAGAACCATAGACAACTTTTCCATAGGTCAAACTTCAGAGGTAACTCTTTTTTTTTTCCTTTAACAAATAATTATATTGGGTTGGGGGAATAGGGTGAGGGAAGGGGAGGGAAACTGAGGTCAAATGTAATATATGAGAGAAGAATAAAAATAATTTTAAAATAATTTTTAAATAATTATTATTTTAATAATAAAAGGAAATATATTAAAATATATTTTCATTTTATTTCTATATGTGTGATTGTATGTATCTGTGTGTATGAGTCCATGCATACAGATTCTTGTAGAAGCCAGAAGAGCACATTGGAGCCCTGGAGCTGGAGTTAGACTTGCTTGTGAGCAAGAGCAGCAGGCAGTCTTAGCCACTGAGCCATCTCTCCAGCTTCTCCTTTTTTTCTTTCTTTCATTTTCAATTGGTGTTTTGAGACATATAGCCCAGGCTATCCTGGGGCATGACCCCAACTCTGTTCTTTTCCTCAAATGCTGGGGTTATAGGCATGCTCTACTATGCTCTCCCTTTTGTTTTATTATCAAAAATAAGACGCGATGCCCTCACCAGCCTACCCCTGGAGGGTCAGGGTCATGAATAGTTATGGCCTCTACTCTTTTGTCCCTTCAATATCTAGGTCTTCAGGGAAGTAACACACACTTTCCTGTGTTTCCTGTGACAACAGCACCTCCTCTGGCTCTCTCTCCTGAAGGCTGGCCTGAGGCTATTTCACAGTTAACTTTGACTTTTAAAAATAGTAGTGCACTCTAAAACAATTAAAAATATGCACAAGCACACCAACCAGTAACAAGGTGGTTTACCACTATCAAATCTCATGAGTTTTTATTTTTAAATTTGATTTTGTTGTGTATGTGTGTGTGTGTGTATGTGTGTGTGTACATGTGTGTATGTTTTGTTGTTGTTTTGTTTTTTTATGTGGGCTCTAACGATTTGTACTCATATAATCAGTTACTAGCTAGGGAGCCATTTCCTGGCTCCCAGAAGGCCAACCCTTTCTTTCTTTTCTTTTCTTTTCTTTTCTTTCTTTCTTTCTTTCTTTCTTTCTTTCTTTCTTTCTTTCTTTCTTTCCTCTTTCTCTCTCTCTCTCTCTTTTTTTGATAAGCTGGCCTCTAACTCTATATGCAGCTTAGGATGACCTTGGGTTTCTGATCCTGATGGCTCTATTTCCCAAGTGTTGGTATTATAGGTGTGTGCCACCATGCTGGGCTTTGCACTTGCTGCTCTTTGTTGGAAAGGCAGCACAGGAGGCCTGTTGACATCAGTGGCAGAATGTACTGATGGTTATAGGACCATCAGGTCATAGGAATTTCCTGTGGGCATGCCAGCTACTCTGTCCATTCTTAATAGAAATGCCACTGTGTCCTCACAGCTTTTGGGATGCAGAGAGCATTCATCGATGGCCATGGTACAGGCCATTCTCCCTGTATTTCTCAGTAGGAGGTATGCTGCCTGGCACAGAATGGGCACCCGGGATGTTTTTCTCTTCCTTCCTTCCTTCCTTCCTTCCTTCCTTCCTTCCTTCCTTCCTTCCTTCCTTCCTTCCTTCCTTCCTTCCTTCCTT
>NW_026585691.1:156119-163619 GCF_907164565.1 Psammomys obesus
CTTCCTTCCTTCCTTCCTTCCTTCCTTCCTTCCTTCCTTCCTTCCTTGTAATGGAGGTTGAACCCAGGGACTTCAGTCTGTCAGGCAAGTTCTCTGTCACTGAGCAGAGAACTGTGGGTGGTAGAGAGCAGATGCTGGCGGTGAAGCTTAAAGAGAAGGTAAAAGAAAGATGCTGAGCTTGGCCCACCAGGGAATGGGACTGTCTTCCTGCCAATCTTCTTTTCTCTGGGAACCTTTTCTTTTTCTTTTATTTTGGGAATCTTCTTTCCTTTCCTTGAACACTGTCTGTCTGTCTTTGTTTCTGTCTCTGTCTCTCTGTCATGCTCTTTTTATCATCTCCTTCCAAGTTGAGGGGCTCCCTGAGAAGGGCCAGGAGCTCGAACTTTGTAAAGAAAGCTGCACTGCCCTTCCCTGCTGTCTGCCAGCCAGCTGCCCTCCCTAGCTGCAGTAGAAGCTATAAAAAGCACAGCCCTTCAACAATAGGTGACATCACCCACCAGGCTGGCGGAAAGAACTGGATTCTGCCAGATGCCAGGCAGAGTTATGGTCCCTTCCCTCCCCTAGGATGAGGCCTATGGGGAAAGAGCTTGGCCAGGCTTCCTGAATCCTGCAGGGATGTAGGGGATAGACTACAAAAGACTCTCATGCCTTTGAGGAGGAGAATTGATCCCAAGGGACACAGCATCTTGACTGTGCTAAAGACTTCCCTGCAGTGAGGGATGGAGAGGAGCTGCTGGAGTCTCCCTGTATCCCTTTAGCGTCCTCTAAATGTTTTGGGACCAGGGAACAATGGGGTCAGGGAGGGATGAGTACATGCTTTCAGGGGAGAGGACCAGACTTGCAGCAAAGGTTTCTTTCTAGGGTCCTTCAGAATGGTGTTCCCAGCTCTTGTAGGGGCCACTGTGTCTGACATATCCGTTGACCTCCTAGACCTGCCTCTGCATGTATGATGCACAGTAAGTTGACCCTTCAGGCTCAAGCATTGTCGGAGGAAGTCCAGGAGAACTTAGGGCAGGAGGGCCAGTCAGGCTTACAAACTGGCTTCCAGGCCCGGGTAGGGAGAACTCTCTCGCTTGAGTGAGTGTTCAGTGCTCAGCAGGAGACACACAGAGAGGACACAAGTACAGAGTGTGCAGCGGATCCAGACTGTCAGCCTGCCATGGTTCTGAACCCAAGATTTCTTCCTTGTAGAAACAGAGCCTAAGTGAGGTAGCAGGGCAGGAGTCTGCTTGGTACAGACTCCTGATGTTTCCTTGGCTTTAGGGTCCAGCTCTCCATGAGCAGCTGAGCTTCACCTCAGGGCCTGTGGGCTCCAAGGCTAATGTCCTAAGCACTGGATAGAAACCCCGAGGGCTGAGGTGGAGTTCTGAGCCTGGCTTCTGGAGCAGCTGGCCTGGCAGCTGTGTGAAAAGCTTAGGTCCACCCTGATCTGAGACTTAATCACCTATCTAGATCAGCAGCCTGGGGGCAGGGGAGATTGTTCCATTCCCTGCAGCGCCCAGCCCGCCTTTTCCCTTCCCTCCTTCCACTTCAGGGCTCTCTCACTCTCTCTCTCTCTCTCTCTCTCTCTCTCTCTCTTGTGTGTGTCCCTTCTCCCTGCTCTTCCAAGAGGTGTGAAGCCTCCATCCAACTGGCTAGACTCATGTCCTCAAAAACTGGACAGTGACCCCTTCAGGCTTCCAACCCCCATTCTTGGGACCCCGCCTGCTTGAGAAGCCCAGGCATCAGAGTTAAGCTTCTCATTTTGCCTGTCATGCCTTATCTGGTCCAACCTCCCATTGCAGCCTTTCTCCTGTTCACTCCCCTAGTGACATCACCCACAGCTTCACCCAGGTTAGAGGACTCTTCTTTGCTTAGGTGCCCTGTGTACTCCTTCCAGGCCCTGGCCTGGGCAAGGGCTCTTCCTGTGTTCCCTTAACCCTTACAATTCTGGTCAAAGTGTAACCATACTGGTTATTAGACTGTTGAGACAATGACCCCTAATAAATTAGATTTTCCATAGGAATCTTATGCTTGGAGAAGCAAGAGGCTGACTCCTGGTACCAGCCAGAGGGGAGAGTTTATCTCAAGAAAAGATTTCATACAGCTTTGATAGCTTATTTGACTACCTTGAAGAAGAGACTAGACCCATCATTGATAAGTCCATGATGGACAGAACCACGCCTTACCAGGAATGCCATCTGAATAAATAATTTACCAAATAAATGTCCTTTCTCTGCATTTCACTATGACTTTGTCTGTTTAATTGGCTTGTTGAGGATGGGTGACCTAGGCTCTCACCCTAACAAACAAATCCCTGCCAAGTCTTGCTGCAGGGTGTTTGATCACATTGTGAACCCCAGATTGTGAACTGTAAAAACCTGTTTCTAATTGTGGTATGACTCAGTCTTTGATCCTAAAGCTTTCTGTTTACTGTAAACAAGTGTGTCTCCACCCCAGCATACACCTTTAATCCAAGAACTTTCTGTACGAAGGATTTAATAAAGTTAACCCTAGGTCAAGAGGGGAAGCAAGAAACCAGCTGACAGGGATAAGTAGAAAGGAGGGGCATTGAGTTGAAGGGTATTTAAGACAGTGTGGAGAAGAAGAAAGAGCTCTTCAGCAACTTGGCCTTTAGCTTTTGGCTCTTTAGCTCTTTGGCTTTTAGCCTTTGGCTCTTTCCTCCTGGGCTTTTGGGTGAGCTGGTAGACCTTTTCTTCCTGTGATATGGGCTGAGTAGGAAGGTCAGCTGGGTCCTTTCTCTGCCTCTCTGAGCTAGGAGGTTTTCATCCTCGCATCTGTCTCATGAGTCTTTATTGGTAAAATCGAACAATTGAGATTTCGTTTTATGTAACAAAAATCTTCCAGGTCCACCGCTCCCAAGTCCCCTCCCTCTGTATCTGAGTTATCATCACTTCCTCTCTTGTCTGTGCCCACACCATTTGTGGAACTCCAGTGTATCCCTGACTCATCTGCATTGTGTCTGCTTTTTTCTAGCTGGTAGGCGCTGCCTCCCTGCTGGGGCTGTTTGCAGAGGAGGACTGAGCAGCAGGCATCTGTGAGGTACCGGGCACAGGGCTAGGCACAGGCTTCTTCATGTCCCTATCACTATTCTGCTATTACTGCCTCTGAAATTAGCAGAGCAGGGCCCAGAGAGCTGAAGCCATATGCTCTTGGGCACCCAGCTAAGCAGTGGCCACCAGATCCCACAGTCGAGTTCTCTTTGGACCTCAGCTGTCCATCAGGACCAGATTGTCAATCAGTGGGTACCAATTGCTTGGCTAGTGTAGCAGGGCTGAGCCTCGAGCTTGTCCGACCACATGCCGTGGATGTCTTGTGCATTGGCTGCATCCAGGAGTGTGAAGCAGCAGCAGATAGAAGAACAGGCTGAGCTAGCACAGGCAGGTCCATCTCACCTTGATGTGGGTAAAGGAAGCTGTGACCTGAGGGAGGCAGTAGTCCCAAAAGCTGGGGCCTCATCTGCTCCTTTCCAGACCAAGATGGGCCTGATTTTCTTTCCGTCTTCTACTGCCCCTTTGGGCGCTACATTTCCCCTCAGCAGTACCTGTTTCCCAGGGTATGAAGTGTCAAGTGCCCGGGCCAGAGTGCATGCAAGAGCCCGGTTTCTCAAGAGCTCTGCTCCCTGCTGGCTGGTGAGTCACTCAGCACTTCAGCAGGGTCAGAGCCAGATGCAACCATATTCTTTCCAGGCTCCCTGGGTGGGAGCAGCCTTGCCTGCCCTCTTTCCAACAGAGCTCCAGCCTTGCTCAGTTCATCAGCATGTTCCCCAGACCTCACCAGCTCCATCTGCCTCCTTCCCAGCTCAGGGAGCAAGCCAGTGATTCCTCTGGCTCTCCGGCCTTTCCTGGCTCCACTGCCTCCTGTCCACATGTCTGCACAGCTCTACTCTTCCTGTGATCTGACTCCTGATAGCTGTCCCCTGGTCACTTGGGCCCTGAAGCTGCTAAAGAAAGTAACAAAAGCAACAGATTTCCTTTACCACCTCCACTCACTGTCCCCTCAGGCACTTTCTTCACAGTCCTGCCCTCAGGAAGCTCTCCAGACGGCAAAGCCTTCTCTGCTTTTCCAGCCTCCTCCACCTCTCTGCCATGTAAGTTCTGAGCCTGCTCCTCTCACCTTCAACTCCATGAATTCATGGAGATGTTACTGTCAGTATCTCCTTTTCCATCATATTTATTCACTCACTCATTCATTTGCTATCTGTCTATCTATTGATCGATCAATCCATCAATCCATCCATCCATCCATCCATCCAGTCAGCCATCTATTTATCTACATATCTACTATCCAACCATATTTCCATCCACTCAATTATCTCTCTGTCAGTCCATGTATCCATCCATTCAACTCACATATGCATTCTCCCATTCCTGCATACATCTATGCACAAATCCTTCCACCCAAGCATCTATCCATTCATTTGATCCACAGCTGAAGGGCAGGAGTTATTGTTTTGTTTTGTTTATTTGTTTTTGTTTTTTTTTGGTATGAGGTTCTCTGTTAGGTGCCAGGATTCAGAGCCAAACAGGCCATACTCTTTTTCCTCTGGGGTTCATAGAGGAAGGCACAGCTCCGAAGTTGTCCGCATTTCCAGTTCTAGTATCCTGGGCTCACAGACTATGCCAGTGAGGACTAGGTAGCCACAGTGGCCTGGCTGAAAAGCAGAGCCTCCTTCACTTGGGAAGAGAGGGACCTCCATATCAGCTTGGCTGACGCTTGAGCAGTGTCTCCAGTCCCTCCTCTTCCCTTACATCTCCATCTTCACCTGCTTTCCAACCATCCACTGTCTCCTCTGCTCTCTCTTCTATTTATTGTTTTCCCACAAGGGATAGGACATAGAAAGTTGAAAGTCCATGCCCCCAGAGCTCAAAGCTCAGGGACCCCCTCCCCTTGCCTTGCCCCTTCTCTCCTCCTCCCCACCTTCCCTTCCCCCTTGTCCAACACCATAGAGCACAGGCAGAGGCTGAGTCACACACCTAGTTTTTTTGGCTCCAATTCTCACCTACAAAGCAACACTTCCAAACTCAGCCAAGCACCGAGGCACAGCTGTGTCCAGCCAAGGTCCTCTCCCGCAGTCCCTTCCTGACCCCTTCCCTCTCCTCTCTATTCTGGGACTAGCTGGAGACAGGGGGAAGATGGGGACAGGGCTAAGAGAACAAAGAGGGTAGTGTGTGCACAGAGGCTCTCTGGGGGAGTGGGGAGGGTGTGCTCACGGTCATTCCTGGGGAACACTCACTTCTCAACTCACCGAAGTGTCCTCGGAGCACGAGGCGATGATGTTGTCAATGAAGGGGTTCCATTTGATGTCCAGCACATTGCCTTGATGACCGCATACCTTGGGGTAGTTTGGCTCAATTCTACCTGTCTGCAAGGAAGAGACAATGCATTAGTGTGGTGTCCCCACTCAGAGTGGCTCACAGAGGAAAGGTCTTCACCTGGGCTGTCTCTGGGGCAGAACCCCCCGCTGGCTGGGCTCCTCAGTCCCTTTAGTTCCTTTCTGTGTCTTGAGGGAAAGTCATAGGCTGTTTTGTTCTCTGTAACCCAGCCAGTTGTTGAATTTTCTTAGCAGGCCGGAGCCACAGCCAGGGCCTTGAACATTCCTACTAGGCTCTAATAAATATGTAAAGGCTATTACCCATAACAGGGGGTAAGAAACCCTGCCTTCTCCAGCCCTGAGCTCAAATTCCTTACACGCTCACATGGGTTCTACCCCTCACTCAGAAGAGGTGGGGTACTTCAAGGCCAGCTATAGCCCTCAGTAAGTCAACATAATCAATGCTTGAACCCTGCCACTTGCAATGTTTTTGTCTGGAGGATACCTTGGGGGTTCTCTCTGATGGGAATTATGCTATTTTTTGGAGTGTCGGCATGTTCATGTGGGGGGGGGAGTTGAGGTTAGAGGTCAACCATTCATGTTCCTCAGAAGCCATCATCTTCTTTTTAGAGGCAGGATATCTCACTGTGACATGGGCCTGACCACTGGGACTAGATCGGCAGGCCACCGAGCTCCAGGAATGCTCTCATATCTGGTGTCCCTAATCTCTGGAGTTGTAAGCATGTGCTGCTGTGCTCCCATCTTTCATGTGGGTTCTGGGGATTAACCCAGGCTCTCATGCTTGCAAAGGAAACACTTTTTACTGAATTGAATCATCACAGTAGCCCCATTAATGTCATCGTTTGTTTTAACTTATTTTTATTTCATATTTATGAATGTCTGTGTACCACATGCATGCCCAAAGAAGACAGGAGTGTGTCAGATCCCCGGAACTGGGGTTAGAGGCAGTTGTGAACCACCGTATAGGTTCTGCGAATCAAACACGGGTCATTTGGAAGGGCAGCTGGTGCTCTTAACGCTGAGCCATCTCTCCAAGGGCATCTTTTGTTTCATCAAGGCGAGCTCTTACTCTTTAATAGAACTCATTTTGTAGCCCCAGCTGGCCTGGAATTCCTGGAGCTCCTTCTACCAGCTTTCCAAGGGCTGGGATTACAGGCATGCGCCACCACATTCAGCCTATTTGGCTCTAGGTGGGTATGGGATCAGCGCTCTGTGCAATCCAGGCCAACACTGTTCCAGCCAATCTACATGCCCAGCCCTACACTATGATTTTTAAGCTGAGCATGTATGACCCCAGGTTCTACCAAGGCTAGGCGTTTTATCCTCAGCTCTCACAACAAACTGTGAATTAGACACGAGGAAACGAAAGTACAGAAAGGCTAATTAATTAATGGCCCCCAAATCAAACAGCTGAAAGTGAGGCTGGGAGCTCCAAACAGTCTGATTCCTCAAGGCAAGCCCTTTGAACCTTGCTGCTTTCAGCTGGCGCCGCCTTCCTGGACCCCCCCCCCCCCCCCCCGCCCCAGTTCCCCTCAGCTTGGCAGCAGGATCTTGCACCTCAGTGCCCTCCCTCTCTTCCTCCCATTGGCACGCCTCACAGCTCATCTCAAAGCACGAGTGTTTGCTGAGCAAAGCTGTCTGCATTAAGTTTCTGGCACCCAGCCCAGCCCAGGCCACTCTGAGAGGCACCAGGAAGGCCGTCAGGAACACTGAGCTAGGAGCTAGCAGGGATGTGCTTCCCCTGGAGGAGAGATGGGAGCCATACTCTAGGGATGAAGCAAGACTGTGTGCATTCCACAGCAGGCATGTGGAGATCAGAGGACAATTATGGGAGTTTTACCTGTGTATGAATTCTGGGGCTAGACCTCAGGTCATGAGGCTTCTGTTAGATGGCAAGCACCTTTCCCTCCTGAGCCATTTTACTGTTAATCAAGATTTCTTTGTGTTGAAGACAGAATCTGACATAGCCCAGGCTGGCATCAAACTTGATAGCCACGGCTAACCTCGTGCTTCCGGCTCCTGAGTGCTAGGATTACGGGTGTGTGCACCACATCTGGGTTTACACGTTGCTGTGGATAAAGCTAGGGCTTGATGCATGCCAGGCGAACACCCTAGCAACTGAGCCACACCCCCAGCCCCCAAAAGACTCTCGGTTGGACACAGTG
>NW_026585691.1:165404-166818 GCF_907164565.1 Psammomys obesus
TCTATCTGTCTATCTGTCTGTCTATCTGTCTATCTGTCTATCTGTCTGTCTATCTGTCTATCTATCTAGTGTGTGAGGAGGGGCACACATATGCACATGTGTGCATGTATGAAAGTAAGCATGTCATGGTGTCCATGTGGAGGTCAGGGTAAGACTTGCAGGAGTCAGTCCTTTCCTTCCATCTTGTGGGTCCTGGGGTCAAGCTCAGGTCACCAGGCTTAGCAGCAAGTGCCTTTCCTCACTGAAGTATCTTCCTGGTCCTGTGGCTTATTTTCCAGGCAAGGTCTCACGTAGTCTACCAGGTCAGCCTCATTCAGTAGCTTATCTTGAATTGAGCTTCCTGCCTGGGGTTGGAGCCGAGGGCTTTGTGTTCACTAAAACAACACTCTCCCACTGAACTCTGCCTTCTCTCCCTCACCACCCTTTTAAGAGGTTCATAGTTCTTGGTTAATAGTTCCACTTTGAGAATTTATTCCAGAGTAATACATGAGAGGCACAACAAGACATCATTGTTGAGTTTTTTCCCCCCTGCAAAACCCCTGCATAGAAGGGTCACAGCATGTCAGTTTAGCAGCATCGTATCTGAGGAGCATTTATCGGTGAGGACTGCTAAAGATGTAACCGTTAGTAAAGTAGAACTGTGTTCCATACATGAACCGATCATGGTTGCTAGAAACCACGCAACCTGCAGGAAAATGCTGCAATGTTTGCTGTGCGTATTCCCAGCCTAGCTGAGTATTAGCGGCGACTCCGGCTTCTTTTTCAGTTATGCTGGCTGGTGTTTTATTTTAATTAATTAATTAATTTTTTGCAGATGTGACACAAGCCAGAGTCACCAGTGAGGAAGGAGCCTCAAGTAAGAAAGTGTCTCCATTAAGAAAATGCCTCCGTAAGATGGGGCTGTAGGCAACCCAGGGGGCCTTTTCTTAATTAGTGATTGATGGCGTTGGTGCCAACCCTGGACTTGTGGTTCTGGGTTCTACAAGAAAGCAGCACGAGCAGGCTATCAAAGTAGGCCAGGAGGCAGCACCCCTCCTTGGCCTCTGCATCAGCTCCTGCCTCTAGGTTCCTGCCCTGCTCGGGTTCCTGCCCTCACTGTTTTTGATGATGAACTGTTTTTGGAACTCTGAGTGAAACAAACCCTTTCTTCCCCAAGTTGTTTTCATCGTGGTGCTTCACCACAGCAATAGTTACCCTAACTTAGACACTAATAGACATTTAATTTAAAAAACACTGTAAAAGCTATATTTTTATTTATGTGTCTCTGTGTGTCTGTGAGTGCCTGACACATGTGTGTGCTTACCTGCAAAGGCCAGAAGGTCTGGATCCCTGGGAGCAGGAGAAATAGATTGTGAGCCACCCAGTTAGGCTCTGGGAAAGGAATGGGGGCGGGGACCAGAAAGAGCACCAACCC
>NW_026585691.1:166828-168382 GCF_907164565.1 Psammomys obesus
CTGTTGGGCTCTGGGAAAGGAATGGGGGCGGGGACCAGAAAGAGCACTAAAGCTCTCATAGCACTGAGCCCTTACCTTAAAATTAAAACATATTTTTCTGGTTTTTCGAGACAGGGTTTCTCTGTGTAGCCTTGGTTGTCCTAGACTCACTTTGTAGACCAGGCTGGCTTCGAACTCACAAAGATCCACTTGCCTCTGCCTCCCTTAGTGTTGGGATTACAGGCATGCACTACCACACCCACCTAAAAAATCTTAAAAGAAAAAAAAACCAAAAAACCCACTTTATTTTCAGTTTTAGTGATAGAATCAAGGACATGGCTATGCTATGGACATGAGCCATGCGCTTGTTATATTTAACAGACTTCTTTTTTCAAATTTAAAACATTCTGTGTGTGTGGTGATGGGGATTGAACCCAGGACCTGGTGTATACCAAGCCAGCTGAGCTCCACCCCTAGCTGCATGGATACTGTTATTAAAAAACAAACACTTAGGGCTGAAGAGATGGTTCAGTGGTTCTTCCAGAGGACCCACATTTGATTCCCAGCACACACGTGACAGCTCATGACAGTCTGTAACTCTAGTTTCAGGGATTCAGATGCCTTCTTCTGGCTCCTTGGGCACCAAACACACACATGGTGCCCAGACACATATGCAGGCAACCCCCCCCCCCCCCCCACACACACATTTAAAAGAGGAGGAGGTGGTAACAGAGAAGCGCCACCCCGGGGCCGGGATGGAGTGAGACAGAATAACATGCTGGTTTGATCCTGACCTGTCCTTGGACTAAAACTGAGGTAAGCCTGACCCCCTGGCACAAGAAGTACTTACAGAAACGTTTGCTAACCTGCGTTGCTCCGCTTCTGTAACTGCAAGGCTTTCTGTGCCCCAAGTCAAACAGAAATACCATGGTGACACAATTGTGCCCTGTTCTCTCTTTCTCCATTTATTTATTCATTCACTTTACATCCTGATCGCAGCCCCCTCCTCTCCTCGCAGTCCCCCTGCCCTGTTCTTGTTAAATGTTCATATTACGTCCTGAATGCTAGCATCCATCACAACTACCTCACCAGGATGCACCAAACTTGTGGGTTTTACCTTTGTAAAGCCCTGCTTACTCAGCTCAGGGCCACTTCTACACGGTTCTCACAGCAGCACACTCCCTGGTCTGTGTGGCTCAATAAAAGTTTCAAATTCACGAGGAGCTCGTCCTGGTCTCCTTCTCTTGGATGAGAACAACCTTTGAGAAAGCCTGGCTACAGTAGCTCAATGGCAGACTGCTTGCCTAGCATGCACTAGGCCCTTGTTCCACCGTAGCATTACATAAACTGGGCATGGTTACAAATACCTATAACCTTAGCACTCAGGAGGTGGAGGCAGGAAGATCATAAGTTCAAAAACAAAAAAAAGAAAGAAAGAAAGAAAGAAAGAAAGGAAGGAAGGAAGGAAGGAAGGAAGGAAGGAAGAAGGAAGGAAGGAAGGAAAGAAGGAAAGAAAGAAAGAAAGAAGGAAAGAAAGAAAGAAAGAAAGAAAGAAAGAAAGAAAGAAAGAAAGAA
>NW_026585691.1:168392-178750 GCF_907164565.1 Psammomys obesus
AAAGAAAGAAAGAAAGAAAGAAAGAAAGAAAGAAAGAAAGAAAGAAATTAAGGCAAAGAGAAAAGAAAGACCCCAAAGACTGACTGGTTTTATGCCAACAGATCATAGGGAACCTGGGTAGTGACCGGCTATCACCTGGTTTTCATGTTTTTGAAACACTGGTGTATTCGCTCACTCCCTGTAAGTTCACTGGAAGAAAGGACGAGACTGTGATGTGAACTGACTGACTGAAAATGCTGTGTGTGCTGTGTGTCTGTGTATATGTGCGTGTGTGCCCACACACGGATACGAAGGCGCACGTGGCATGCCCTGGTTGTCCTACCAGGCTCTGGACAGGTCTGAAGTGCAGAGACTCTGCAGTGCAGGGAGGGTGCTGGGTGCCCTGGGCTGTGTTCACTATTCCTCTGAAGTGAATGAACATACTTTGGGGGTGCTGGAGGGGGGTGAGGTTCTTTCCAAACATCTTGCACCACGGCCCTGGCTTCCAGGAACCCTCCGTGTTGCAGAGCCTAAGTTTTCCTAAAGCAAAACACCTTCCTACCCAGAGAATCAGCTCATCCAGGCAAAAGTCCCACACTGAGTGGGCGGGGGGGGGGGCAAGAGGTTGGGCTTTCACGAAGGCTCTCCTGTCTAGGTGACCTTGAACACAGCCCTCTCTCTGGCTCTCTGGGCTTGCCAGGCTGCACAGCCCTAGCCCCCGTCCTTTCTTTTTTCCTGTGGTTCTCCTTTCTACCACATGAAACAGGGTACATGGACAGCCCACAGGCGCATGTCCAGTGTCCTCGGACAGAACTCAGGTGGCTCCAAGTCTGATGTCGAAAAGATGATGACAGGCAGCAGTAAGCAGGCAAAAGATGACAGGGACTGGGACAAAGATGACAGGGATTGGGGCAAAGTGATTTATAGACATTATTTTATGCAGTCCTTGTAATACCCCTATGAATGCCTTCTAGCCCTCCGGTGAGGACTTGCCTTAACCAGCTTGTAGGAGAAATCATTTCTCTCCTTCCACCCTGTGGGTGCTAGGGATGGACCATAGGTCACGAGGCTTGGTGGCAAGTGCCTTTACCCACTGAACCATCTCACCAGAGCCCTAGTTTGTTTAGTTTATTGTTGTTAATAGTAGTCATGTGTGATATGCGTGTGTGGAGGTCAGAGGACAAAAGCTTGTTCTCTCCTTCCCCCTTTATGCAAGTTTCAGAGATTGAACTCAGGTCAAGGTCATCAGGCTTGTACAGAAAGAAAGAGTTTTCACTACTGAGACATCTCCCCAGCCCCACAGCCTGTTTTATGGATGAGAAAACTGAACCCTAAAAAGACACCTACTCCAGAGGAGGCATGTGGGAGGCAGCTTGCTCCTGGCTCCATCACCTTACAAGCATCTCTGCTGCCCTGACCCCTGCGCACGCTGGAGGTGAGGCATCAGGAAAGGGGTCAAGCACAGCAGAGCTTCCATCTTCCTCCTTCCTCACCTCCAGTAACCCCTCTTCCTTGTGCTTCTGAACCCTTGTGATACTTTGGAACCCCTGGGAAGTTTCCAGAACCCCCACACCTAGCGATAGAGCATAAAGGTGTTGTCACCATGTCTAAGAGGGAGGCTGGACTTCTGTGTGCTTGAAAGATTTCCATTGTTCCCCTGGGCTGTCATGTTTGGAAGCCACTGTTGTGGTACCTTCCCACAGAGAGACAGAACTGATGCTACAGTTAGCCTTACCCATGAGGTGGGACGGGGTGGGGAAGTGGGTAGGAGGTGGGGGTATGTAATCCCAAAGCATGACAGAACAGCAACCTGCCTGAAATTCAATACCACACATGGGAAGACCAAACCCATGTTGGTGATAGGCCACAATGGGTTGGCCCCTGTGAGTCCTAAGCCTCGATTTGAGTGACAACTGTAGGCATTGGCTTTTCCCCATCCCCTCCCTCTTCTGTGTGCCGTCTCTTAGTCCCAAGGCATTGGATGGACTGTTTGCATTCTCAGCTCTCCTCTGGCAGGTGGGGGAGGGGGCTAGTTTTAATGAGGTCATTTTCACCTGGGGCCTGTCTTCCATCTTCCTAAGGCCTGCAGGAGAGGTCAGATGCCCTGTGACTCAGGACCTGGGTTCTATGGAGTTTTTGCCCCAATTTATGTTTGACATCCCTCAATACCTTATCTTCATGATATCACTGAAAGAAGGTGCCTTGACTGACAAGTGAGAAAACAGTCCTCTAGCCATCTGACAGCGGCAGAGCCAGGATGAGTTTGTGCAGGTTGAGAGTAATGAGCAATACGATGAAATGGGAGGACATCTCATGTTCCTGTACACAGGAGTCCTTCAACCAGGCTGCCGGTTACAGCCCCTCCCCAGTTGGTCCAGTGTTAGCTCTGGAGGACACAGCTACTTCTCCTGGCTCCTGGAAAAGAAGGTACAGGGGTCCCCTCTGTTCTTGGTTCTGGGAAATGTCTGTTTAGACTCCTCAAAATGGACAAGAGGTTCCTGGGACTGGAAGATGCTGAGTTCAGGACTGTGTATGTGAGTATGTTGGGAGGAGGCTTCTGGTTCTCTGGGACCCAGGGATTCCGGCTGCTGCAAGTCTCAGGCTTGTCTTCGTTACATACTAGTTACTGGCCATGTGTTAAAACCCAAAGACAACAGGAACTTTCCACACTGCCCACTTGTGGAGAAGAGGAGAACATGGAGGGGCAGCCTGGCAGGTGGTCTGAGTCCCTTCCCCACAGTCTCCTGCCTATATCAAGGAAGGAAGGCGAAGAGGCCAGAGAATTACAGTACAGGGCACTGCTTTGCTGAGACATGTTTGTGTATAGATCAGGGGGCAGGGAGACTGACGGCGAGCAAGATCGCCTAAGAGGGAGGCAGGGGACACCTAAGCTGCAGGACGTCCGCAGCGCAGGTGACTGGATTTGCTTAGAAGGACAAGACCTGAAGGAAGGTCTGATTCAGGCTGCCAAGGACTTCTGCCCTGGGAAGGAATCTGAGCCACACAAGTATTGGGAGCCTTGGCTCATCCCATGCAAGAACAATGCCCTGCTGGAGCACCCAGAAACATGCCATGAAGTTACCAGTATACACCAGGGCACCAACCCCAGAAGCAGGCTTCGCATGATACCAGCACCTTCCCATCCTGTGCCACTGAGGTTTTCTCTGCCAGCTAGCACTGTCGGGGCTTCCTCCCCCACCCCCTTAGCTAACCATTTCCAAGCTTTTCTTCTTCAGGAATGGGCAGATGCGTAGCTGAGCTTTGCAACAGACTGCCAACAACTTCTGCACACATCCCCTTTTCTCCCTGGAGAAAGTAAGGCCCAGAAAATCTCTGAGGCATATACAGTTGATGTCACCACGTCAGCTCACCCGAAGGACCATCTTCTGATCTTTTTCTCTTCCTGCCCACCTGGCAGAGCTGAGCTATCTTCTGGGAAGGGTCCTCTGTCACCTGTTCTCTAGCAGGAAAGGTAGGCAGCTAAGGTTAACGCCTCCTCCCCGTGTGACAGATGAGAGAAACCCGAGTTCATGGCCAGCAACCAACCACTGTGTTCAAGGTCATATAACACCACAGAGCAGGTGGCACTGTTACTAGACCCTGCCTGCCTGGGACTTAGTCTCAGGAGAATAAGCTGTACACAAAGAGCCCCATGCCCTGAGCTGTTGAAACCATTCTCTTCTGGTTCCCAAGGCCTTAAGTGTGATGGGGTAGGGAGACAGTGGAGGAAGGCAAATTTCCAACATTCTACGCCAGCACTGACTCTCTACATGGATCAGACTGTGGTACAAGGAACACCGCAGCTGTTGAGAATGTTTAAGAAGCGGCTGCAAACATCTGGTTGCTCACAGGCCTGGTGGTGAGGCCTTTGTGTTACGAGGTCTGAAGTGAGGAGAAAGGAACTTCCTCATTCAGGCAAGAGAAAAAGAAGGAAATTGAGGCCCCAGCCCTGGGCTGTCATCACCAGCCACAGAACTAGGCTGGACAGGAAGACAGAGAATGCTGGAGACGTGGCCTAGACCATGATGGAGTTAGCCTTAGAGACGTCAGGGGACTTTTGTTTCTTGACATGAACAGGCTGTCATCTGGGAAGAGGGAACCTCAGCTGAGAAAAAGCCTCCCCCAGTCTGCCCTGTGGGGCATTTTCTTAGTTAGAGATTGATGTGGGAGGGCCCTGCACTGTGGGGGTGCCACCCTTGGGCCGGTGGTCCTAGGGGGTGTAAGAATGCAGACTGAGCAAGCTAGGAGAAACAAGCCAGTTGGCAAGTGCTCCTCCGCGGCTTCTGCTTCAGTTCCTGCCCTGCCTTCCCTCAGCCATGGAGTGTGGCCTGACAACTGGAAGATAAAATAAAGCCTGTCCTTTTCAACTTGCTCTTGTTCATAGTAGTTTTTGTTTGCTGGCCTGCTTGTTTTTAGTCACATCAATAGAAACCCTAAATAAAGCACAGACCTCAGTCATTCTGGCTTTTCTTTCCCTGGACATTGTGCTTGCCCCAGAGGAAACTTCCCAGTGAGAGAGACCTACACAGAGATGGCCAGGAAGGCAGGACAGCCAGACAGCCATCCGCTAGATCAGTCTAGAGTGAGGCCTGCCATCCATGTACTGAGGCATCTCAGGGGGCCTGCCAGGCCTTCCCTGTTGTTGCCAGTCTACAGATCTCTTCTTCCACGACTCATTGGAGCCAGGGAAAGAAGAGGGGAGAAGCTGGTGACCAGAAGCCGCTCCTGTCACCCACAACTGCTTAGTTCCAGTGACGTAGCTCATTGGCTAGCCCACTTGACACTCAGGGAGCATTACCAAGCCTCTGCATAGTTCAGGCAACAGCAGCAGCTGACTAGGATCTGGGCTTTCAGCTCTTCCCTGTGCCTCCACAGCTGTGTTTCCCCGCCTGCGTTTTTGCCTTTTGGTCTTAGAGTGAAAAGGGAAGGTGGTTTAAAGAAAAGACAACCAGCCTGGGTAAAAATGCCCACCTGGCCTTCTGCCTCCCTGGCAGGCCTTCCTATTCATTCCTGGGGTCTTGTCCAAGCCTAATATCCAGAGAGTTGTGGGCACGGGACCTAAATGGGGGAATGAGATGAAGCCTCAGTGTCAGTCTGGTAACGTGGAGTCCAGAGAACCATGAGAGCTGTCAGCTTCTGAGTCCTCACCGAGCACCACAGACCTAGCCATGCCTGCACCCGTGCCTGAACACTCTCAGGACACTCCAGCAGGTGTGTGTAGATAAAGAAAATGTTTATATATTTATGATTATAGGGTGCACATGCAGGTATCAGAGAACAACTTTCAGGAATCAGTTTCCTCCTTCCACTAAGCTGGTTCTGGGGATTGAACTCAGGTCCTCAGACTTGGCGGCAAGTGCTCACTGAGCAGCTTCTTCAGCACTCCATCTGGCTTCTAAGCAGTTGGCATGGACCCTGGAGGGACAGACCTTCTGTGATTGTGACTTTCACCTTCCCAGCATCTTTTGTGGAATACACACCCACCTTTATGATATGTTGGGAGTCAGAATTGCATTTAGCCTAGGAGTGAAGGTGAAGGTGGAAGGGAAGGAGGAAGAGTGGGGAGGTGGGGAGGGAGGAGGAGGACTGGCTCAGCTCCAGCTTTGTTCCCCACTCTAGATGCTGAGACCATATGAACAGAGCAATGTGCAGCTTGTGAGGCTGGGCCATCACCAGCACGCACGCGCGCACACACACACACACACACACACCAAACTGCATCAGAATGATCATCTAATTAAAACGGAGCCAATCATATTTCTTGATGTCTTGCCTCCACCCTCACATACAGATGGCTGGATCAGGATGAACATCTAATTCAAACTAATTCAGAGCCAATCAAGTTCCCCTCACACTATTCATAGTGTTAATCTCCTCCCATACCCCTGTACTTGTCCCTAATTTATTTCTCTTCATAGTCTTATTTCCTCTCTCTGAGGCTCTGTGAGTGCCCTACTTCATTATTTGCTTATCCTATTCAAATGTAGAACCCAGGAAGGCTGAACTTCTCTCTCTCTCTTTTATTTTCATCACTGCAGGGTCTGCAGTGCTTCCCATGGTGCCTTGCACATAGTAGGTGCTCAGGGACCATAGTGAAGAAAGTTCTCTCTTTGGGATATGCAAGACCAGCTGGTATGCACAGAGCATCTAATATGTGTCAGAATTTTCTGAGTGCTTTAAACGGTTCCTAACCTGTTACTATCTGTATTTTATTTATTTAACTTTATTATATATATATATATACACACACACACACATATATACACATACATATATAGATACACACAGTATATTATAATAATTATATAATTTATATTAATAAATATATATATACATACATAGTGTGTGTGTGTGTGTGTGTGTGTGTGTGTGTGTGTATGCCTGTAAATGAAGGTACCCACCAGAGGCCAGAAGAAGGCATCAGGTTCCCTGAAGCTGGAGTCACAGGCAATTCGGAGCCATCTGATGTGGGTGCTGGAAAGCAAACTCTATCCTCTGCAAGACAGTCACACATTGTAAAGTGCTAAGCTTTCTTTCTAGCCTTCTCTGCTTTATACGTGACTTGCCCAAGGTCACAGAAGAGAGGCAGAATTCAACGTCAAGGTGTTTGGGGAACACTGCATTATTCCACTAACCATCTTGCATTTAAAGTTTGCAAACAAGGTTATACACATTTTATTTGGGTCTCACCTCCCCCTGGGGGAAGCAGCATTTCCCTAACTTTAGGGATGGAACAGCTGAGGCTCTAAACGGTGAGGGGGCCTGATCAAGGTTACACTGTAAGTAAATGACAGAATTAAAACTTGAACGTGGGACTTCACTTCCTCCAAGTCCCCAGGTCCTTCCAGATCGCAGGAAAACCCTGCTCAGTCAGGGAGGAGCTTGAGGAAGTGAAGGAAATCTGGTGGCCACATCAAGGAAGGGTGAGGGGCACAGGCTTGTTCAAGTCACAGAGGACCAAGGCTGGCTGACAGGATGTAGAAACAACAGCCTGAAGGGGGATTCGGAGCACACTGCAGGGGGAGGGAAACTAATTCCCCAGGCCCTGCTAGACTGGCAGCATTCCGCCAGGCTGCCTGCCTTCTCCACATTACCTTCTGCTCTATTTCCCAATTACAGCACAGCTCAGGGAGCTGAGAGGACCCAGCACTTCAGCCCTGGGCAGAACAGAGTGAAGGAGGGGGATCGCCGCCTTTCCTAACCTTGTGTCTTGAAGAAAGGACTCTAGCTGCTGACACCAGGAACTCTACCACTGAGATCTACTCTTTAAGTGTCTGCCTTGCTAGTAAGGCAGACACACTAACTCTAGGAGACCGGAGCTAAAGTGACTGTGTGCGTGCCACAATGCACATGTGGAGGTCAAAGGTCTTCATGTTTGGGACAGGGGCTCTTCTTTTTGTTGGTTTCTTGTTGCTTTGAGACAAGGTCTTACTGTGTGTATTAGTTTCTGTTTCTATGATAACATCCTGACCAAGGCAACTTATAAAAGAAAGGATTTAATTGGGCTTACAACTTTAGGAAGTTAGAGTTCATGCCGGTGGAGTAAAGGCAGCAGGAAACAGCTGAGCGCTCATGTCTTCTGGAAGCAGGAGGTGAAGAGAGCTAACTCAAAATGGCAGAAGCCAAGGGTCTTTCAAAATCTCCAAGCCTGCCCTCGGTGACATACTTCTTCTACCAAGGCCAGGGCTTCTAATCCTCCTCAAACAGCCACCAACTGGAGAGCAAATCCTTTAAACACTCAAGACTCACTCGGGTCATTGCATTCAGACCATCATGCTACATAATCCTGGCTCGCCTGGCATGCACAGAGTTGTGCTTGCTTTAAGAGCATGTGCCACATACCTAGTGCTCTTTTGTTTGTTTGTTTTTTAGATTTTTATTTATGTGGCTTCGTGTGCCTGTGGAGGCCAGAAAAGGGTGTCAGATGCCCGGAGTTTGAGATATAGTAGTTGAGAGAGCCTGACTATGGTGTTGAGAACCAAAATCAGCAAAATTTGCAAAAGCAGCAAGTATTCTTAACACTGAGCTATTTCTCTATTTTAGCCTCTGAGGCATCTCTCTAGCCCCTTCAGTGTGAAAGCCAGGCTAGCCCGTCTGCAAACTTTCAGGATTCTCCTGCCGGCTGCTGGAGTACTGGGATTACAGACCTGTCTCCTCTAGTTTTACATGGATGCTGAGGGATCAAACTATGGGTCCTCATAGCACTTAACCCCTGAGCCATCTCCTCCCAGGCTGTCCTTGAACATGAGATTCTCCTGCCTCTGCCTCCTAAGTGCTGTTATAATTCCCCAGGTGGGCACTACCAGGACCGATGGTCTGTAGCACTTGGTCACAGGAGGGGCAGGGCAGTCCTCTGATGGACAGAGGGTGCACATTCAACACCTAGAAGCAAGGAAGCAGTGGTTTATCCTTCCCCTTTTACAGACCAGGAAGTGTTGCAGTTGCAACATGGAGGATGTGCTACTGCAATGTCACCAGCAGAGGGCGATGGCTGCGCTGTTCTAGGTTGTGGACGGGCTGCAGCCCAGCCCTTTCTAAGACAGAGGCTGGCACTTTTAGTTAGGAGTGGCTCCCTGTGAGTCCCAAGAATTGAACTGGTTGTCAGGCTTGGTGGCAGGCACCTTTCCCTGCTGAGCTATCTTGGTGGCTCTGAACAAAAATCTTTATTACCTGGGAAGTGCCAGGGATTTCTCTGTTAAGGCCAAACCTGCCCTAGGAATGAGCTCTCCAGTAAATTCAAATTTCTTTCTTCTTGATGCTCAGAGGTGCACATGCCAGCACCTTGAGGCAGCCTCACACACTGCTCTTCAGGGAACGGGGCCCAAGGTCAAGTCAGGCACAGTGATGGATTCACCCTGTGGGTTCCCTGGCTGTGCCCAGCCTGAGTTTATGCAAAATTTGAATTTCTTTCAGAGAGAATGGGTGCTGCCTCATCTCCCCTCCTCAGGAAATCTACCCTTGCCAATTTCTAATCTGCCAGGGTAAGAGGGGGTGCATGTGGTTCCACTAGGAAGCTGTCCATTTGCCGGGAAGCAAAGAGGCCCCTGTAGATTTAAACACTAAGGTATGACACAGCTCAGAATTCATGAAGCCTGGGCTTAACCCCCAGAACCAGGTAAGGTGGGGATAGTGGGACATGCCTATAATCCCAGCACTAGGGAGGTAGAGCCGAGAAGATTAGAAGTTCAAGGTTATCCTTGGCTATATAGGAGTTCAAAGCCATGCTAGAATACATGAGACCCAGTCTCAATGACAAAAACCCCACCTGGGTAATATCTGAGAGACAAAGGCCTTGAACTAGCTTTATCTTAGTTGAGGAAAGAACTAATGCTCTCCCCTCCAAATCTGAGAGATATATGATTATGTGGTTTTTAGTACTGGCTTCTGGTTTGTAAATACAAAGACAAACCAGCCATATGTCATGGCCTGTGTCTGTAATCCTGGCACTCATGGAGGCTGCGAATCAGAGCAAGCTTGAGGTCAGGTAGGGCTACAGAATGAGACCCTGTAAGCAAGATGCCACCTTGAACTTGAAACCCTCCAGTGGCTTCTCAGGGCTCATAGGAGAAAGTCCAAAGCCTTGGCAGACCTCCCAGCCCACCTATGCACTGCGCACTCACCTTTGAGGCTCCATCTTTACCGGCCTGTCTCACGCCTCGGTTCGTCTCTCTCTTCCTAAGACATTCTTGTTCATACTGCTGCGTGCGCGGCATCTTTGCCAGAAGATTCTGGAGGCCTCCCTGACTCGCTCCTCTCATTACCCTCCCTTACTTCCCCCAGTCTCTACCCATTATGGTTGGAAACAGTCACAGCAGATGTTTCTTTCTTGTTTGTCTTTTGACTGGCTGGCCAAGATCCAGAAGGTTCTCTGCTCTCTTGGAGTTCCCTGGCCTTTCCCCACTGCCAGGCCTGTGTCTGCAGATGGACGCTTGGAGTGGCAGATGGCCCAGGCCATCTCTCAGATGGGGGCTCAATGAGTGCCAGGTACTGTGCTGGCTAGCTGGCTTGCGTCACCTGTTCTATTCTGGCCTTGTCACTTTCCGGCTGGGTAACTTTGGGTAAGTGGCCCAAGTTTGCTGTGCCTCAGTTTCCTCATAGGGTGACATAGGGTGGCCCTTGTTAGGGTGGTTGAGACTATCTTGTGAGAACCATTAAGATTCCAACAACCCTGGGCTCATGTGAACCCTCAGCAGGTACATGGTGACCGTCCCCCAAAGCCCTGCGTAGGAGGGTTGATTGGCTTCTGCTTTGTAAGTATGAAGACAAACCAGCCATATGTGGTGGCTCGTGTCTGCAACCCTGGGACTCACGGAGGCAGAGGCAGGAGAATCAGAGCAAGCCTGAGGTCATGCAGGGCTACAGAGCGAGACCCAGCCTCA
>NW_026585691.1:178760-208056 GCF_907164565.1 Psammomys obesus
GAGCAAGCCTGAGGTCATGCAGGGCTACAGAGCGAGACCCAGCCTCAGACAGGAGAGGAGAGCCAGGGTTAGAGACGGCTCAGTCAGTAAAGTGCTTCCTACACAAGCCCTATGACCTGAGTTCGATCCCCCTAGAATCCACATACAAGCCGAGCAGTAGCTCCCTGTAACCCCAGCTCTGGGGAGGTGGAGACAGAGATCCCTGGAACCTAGCTTCACATTCAGTAAATAAGGGGGACCCAGTAGATGTCAACATCAGGCACAAATACACACACACACACACACACACACACACACACACACACAAGAAAAGCTAAAATTTTTCGGTTCTAACTGGATAGGAAGTAGCTGAGTCAGGATTCTAAGACCTACCACCAAGTCCTTCACAGCCACACATGCTATTCCCTGCTCTGTTACCCCTCATTCCTGTTCCAGCAGCCTCTTTTGCACTTCCTAGAACAAGATTTTCTGCTTTTTGTTTGTTTGCTTACCAACTGTCTTCAACACACATTCCCATGCCACAGACGAGGCTCAGGGAGGCAAGCTCATTACAGTGCTGGCTTCTAGACTCCAAGTTGCTGGCCCACAACAAGACTGTTTGTCCACGAGGGAGTAGCTGTGGGTAGGGTGGCATCTGCAGGAAACCCTGACCTGTTCACAAAGCTTGCTCATCTCCTCCCTGACACAGTCCGACATCTAAAGTCCTACCAAGCAGACATAGCCATCAAAAGTCTTCAGTTTCCTCAGCCACTAAAGGTCTCCATCCAACAGGCCCCTGCCTGGGATCCCAGCCCAACCTGCCTATTAGGGTGAAAGAATGGCCTACTGTAGTAGCAGCCTAAAAGAACTAGCATCTTCGGCTCAGTGGGGTTGAACATAGTAGGACAAGAGTGGCGTGAGCTGAGCTCTAATGTGGAGGGGATACAGTGGGAAGAAGCAAGCTGGCCCAGGATGGGCAAGGGAGGACGTAGAAGTGGGGAATCCCAGGAGAGCTGAGCCTCTGGGCTGGAGCCAAGGACAGGAGAGGCAGGAGGTGAAGCCAGGAGGGGCTTGGACTAGAAGCAGGGAGCCTTGGGGACTTCAAAAGTAATGGATAACCCTGGCCCAGGAAAGAGATGTTTGGTAGGGCTAGATTGGGGACAGCGAGCCAAAACTCCCCCAATAAGGGCAGTGCTCTCCTCAGCTGAGAAGGGCATCATTTCCTTCTGGGGAGAAAGAGCTGAGAGTCAACAGTTCAGCCACAGCCATAGCTACATTGTAGTTTCTGGCAGTATGATCACCAAACCACATCCTGACTAAACCCAGTGTGTGTTCTTATCCACCCATCCACCCGTCCATCACCTCATCCATCCATCCACCCATCCATCCACCTATTTATCCACCCAACCACCTGTCCATCACCCATCCATCCATCCATCCATCCATCCATCCATCCATCCACCTATCCATCTACCCATCCACCTGTCCATCACTCCATCCATCCATCCATCCATCCATCCCTCCCTCTCTCCCTCCATCCACTCATCCATCCATCCATCCATCTATCCCTCCATCCATTCACCTATTCATCCACCCAACCACCTGTCCATCACCCCATCCATCCATCCATCCACTCATCCATCCACCCACCCATCCGCCCATCCATCCACCTATCCATCACCCATCCATCCATCCGTCCATCCATCCATCCATCTACATACCCACCCATTTATCAATTATCCTATCTATCTATCTATCTATCTATCTATCTATCTATCTATCTATCTATCTTTACATCAAGTGTATATTCGTGCATGTGGGTATATTTAGTGGATGTGGTATGTGCATGGTGTGTTGTATGTGCACATGTATGTGATGGTGCACGTGCAGAGGCCAGAAGAGGGCATTGGGTGTCCTGCTCTGTCACTCTCCATTATCCCCGTGGACAGAGTCCCTCACTGAACCTGTATCTAGGTTGGGAGTCAGCAAGTTCTAGCAATCCTGTCTCCAGCCCTCAAGGTGCTACTGTAATAGACAGGCATGGCCATACTTGGTGTTTTTATATGTGGGTGCTGGGGGTTCAAACTCAGGCCTCAATGCTTGCACGACAAACTTTTGATCCACAGAGTCACCTCCCCAGCATTATACTTTCTTTAATAACTTTTCTGAGTAATTTTGTTTGGGATAACTGTAGTAGTGTATCAGGTGTGCCCAAACTGGACCCCCAGGCAACCAAGAATGACTTTGAATGAAGACAAAAATCATAAATTTGCTTAAAACATTGGAAAGTATCTTTTGTGACTTTACTTATTTATTCATTTATTTTTGGGTTTGTTTGAGACAGGGTTTCACTGTGTAGCCCTGGGTGTCCTGGAACTTGTTCTGTAGACCAGGCTGGCCTCAAACTCAGAGATTCGCCTGCCTCTGCCTCCTGAGTGCTGGCATTAAAAGCATGTGCCGCCACCGCCAGTATAATTTTATTTTTTATGCAGCTCAATTGGGCAACTCTAAATGTGTACTTTTCATGGAGTCCCAGTGTCAAGAGGCTGGAACAATGGGGAGGGCCCTTGGACCCGGGGGCTGGGAGACGCACAAAGCTCGTCTGTGTCTCCATCATCCTCCAACACCCACGCCCTTCCTCCATGCCTGCCTCACAAGCCATCCGGGGAGTCACGCAAGGAGGCTGGAAGGACCTCCTCAGGCCACTGCCCTGTCTTTGGGATTCAGCTGGGGGAGAAACAGGGGAAGGGAAGCAAATGAAGACAGGAGATTCCCACTAGCTGTCAGGACAGAGCTGATCTTCTGGAATATTCCCTGCCCGCCTCCCCCACCCCCAGCTGTGTAGAAGCTCAGAACACTTCAGGGAGGGGAAGGTTCCTTTGTTCCTGTCCATGGAACATGATTTCACCCCATCTTGTCCTAACCAGGCTCCCCTCTACTGACAGCACCAGCCTTCCACCCCCAGGGCAAAGCGATAGCTCCCCACAGCCTCCCTTGGAACCCACACACCTGAGTGATGGCTTACTGTGTGCGAGGTCTCGTGTCAGCCACGGGAAATGTCCCCAAGGAAACTTTCTGTCTCTATGACCCTACCTCTGGGAAGGTGGGAGGACATGGATGAAGACATGTCTAGGTAACACAAGGAGAGAACTGATTCCCAACACTGTCCTCTGACATCCTCACGCTTACCGTGACACACACAAACTCACGCAAGTAAATAAATAAATGAAATAATAAAAACAATTGAAGAAGACTCTGCCTCGTTTTGCACACATCGTCATCAACACTGTCAACTATAGAAAGTTGTTTAAGGTAGAATTTAGACGGTGCTTACTGTAAAATCACACAGACATGGCAGTATGCTTGAAATGTCAATGGTAAAATGTTGGGGTGCAAGTCTTTCCTTCTCATCTCAACTGCCTTACTCAATGCATGCACCCCATTTTTTACCTAAGGGTAAATAAATTATTTCCAAAGGGTAGATAGTGCGTTGCAATCAAAGTTAGGAACTAGCCATCACCATGGTACAAGACTTTCCTTGAGGTACCAACCAATGCAATTAGAGAAGTTGGTCCTACTTTCAAGTACCAGTGTCCCTAGAAAACTCAAAGAAACCACAGAAAATTATTGTAAACAATTAGTAAATTCAGCAATGTAATATTAATGTATTTCTACCCACGGCTTTCAAAGATGAAATCATCAGTGAGCAGATGTAGTAGTAAAAGACAACAAAATGGCAATTGCATGTAACAAGGAATGTGTAATACTTATATGGGGCAGGGGACATGGCTCAGTGGGTAAGAAAATTCGCTATGCAAGCATGAGGACCTGAGTTCAAATCCCCAGCACCCATGTAAAAAGCCAGATGTGGCCACACACAGGCCTGTAACCCCAGTGGTGTGGGTATGCATGGAGACAGGAGGATGACTGGAAACTGCTAGGCTACCGGCCTAGCCCCAAATTTAGTGAGATACCCTGTCTCAAGAGAATAAAAGGAAGAATAGAAAAGCAGGACAGCCACGTCCTCTTCTGGCCTCTGTACTTGTATCTGGGTGCGCACCTGTCCCCCCTGCACATACACACACACTAACTAAAAACTGACTATAAAAAGAGGTCTGTGGAGAGTATTTTACTATAGTCCAAAAGAAGAAGAAAACAGAGAGGCAAGTTGTTCCGAGAGACTTCATCTTATGGCCACCTTTCTCTTCACTTAAACTCTGGAGCTCTCATAGCCTCACAGCGCTGAGAGCAAAGTGTGGTGAACACAACTGAAGTCCCAACAGAAGAAAGAGGCAGAAGGAACACGGAATTCAAGGGTAGCCTCTGCTACACAGGGACTTTGAGGCTAGCCTGGGCTGCCTAAGCTTCTGTCTTAGAATTAAACAAGATAAAAACTTCCAAACAAACAGATAAAGAAAATAAAGTACATTTTCTTCAGAGCGGTGGCTGTGCAGCAGGAGCTTGGGACCTTGATTTGCATTTTCCTGGTGAACAAGGATGGTCAAAGCTCACAGCTGCTTCACACGTGGGAGAAGCTGACCTTAACCTCACAGAGCTGCTGCACACACGCTCCCGGAAGCTGCTCTGAGAAGCAGCGTTCCCCAGGCCTACTGCACACAAAGATGCCCGTGTTTACGCAAGGACCATTCAAGCCTCCCGACCCCAACACTTTGGTCCATTTAAAACTTCCATCATGGATTCTAGTCCTTTTAGGATTTTGTAACTACGACATCACCCGTGTCTGCCTTGCTTGCTTAATGAACCCTGGCCTTGCACTCCCAGATGAGCTTGAAACCCTGATCCTCCTGCCTCCATCTTTCAAGTGTTTCGATTACAGACAGGGACTGCCACTCCCAGAGCTGGGAAGGAACCCGGGCTTTCTGATGCTGCCTAAACTGAACCAGCTCTCCAGCTCACTGGCTCAGTAACTCTTCAAAATGGTTTACATTTTGATAAAGTTTCAATATGTCACTTGTTTTTGTGGTTACTGCTTTCTGTGTTTTGTTAAGAAATCTTTCTTGGCTGGGAATGCTGGCACACATCTTTAATCCCAGCATTTGACAGGCAGAGGTAGGAGGATCTCTGTGAGTTCCAGGCCAACCTGGTCTACGTAGTGAACTCCAGGACAGCAGGACTACATAGAGAAACCCTGTCTTGAAAAAAACCAAATCTTTCTTTGCTTACGACAGTGCTAAAATACATTGCTCTGTGAGTTTTTCCCAGGAGAAAGCACAAACTCCTGCCAAAATCAACCAACATTGAAGATTTAGTCTCACTCTGGAGAGATGGCTTTGCTGTTTAGAGCACTTGCTCTTACAGAGGACCTGGGTTCGATTCCCAGCACTCACAAAGCAGCTGCCAACTGTCTAATACTTAGGTTCCAGAGTATTGAACACCCTCTCCTGCCCTCAGAAGACACCAGGCATGCCCGTGCTGCACCAACACCCAGGTAGGCAGAACATCGAACATAAGTAAATCTAAAAAAAAAGAAAAACGATTTAGTCTCCACACTCATCCATATGCCTGTAAAAGGCGCATATCCACAATTATTCTCTGCCACACCACGACGGTGAAGGTGGACTAGAATATAACCACCCATCGGCACGCACCTGTGGCTGGAGATCGATGTGGGCGCGTCCCAAACTCAGAGGCTCTGCACTGGCATCCGATGCCGCCCCAGGGACTTACTTTAGAGAGAAGGTGAGATGAACGAGGTGAGTGTGTAAAGGGGCACACGTGAGCAGGTGGCCCTTCACACCAGACACCCCACCGTAAGCCACACATATGACACACTGAGCCCATGAGCACCTCAGCTTAGCTACCCTGGAGTCTCTCGGGGCTTGCAGGATGCAGGCTGCCACAGCCACAGGCTTGCTTCACAAGGCAGTGCTGTGGACGGCTGCAGCGAGCAGAGCAGAAAGCTCAGAATTCTAAGTGTGAGCAGCGTTTCCACTGAGCGCCTGAAGTCAAAAAAAGTCTGACTTTTTTTTTTTTTCATTTATTTGTTTGTTTACTTTGTATGATGTGGGCATCCATGCCACAGTGTGTGGTCAAAGGGTAGCTTTCAGGAGTCAGTTCTCTCCTCCCACCATATGGGTCCCAGGATTGGACTCAAGTTTGGGGCAAGCCCCCTTTACCTGCTAAGCCATCTTGCTTTCCTCCCCCCCCCCAAAAAAAAAAAAACTTGAATTGAACCATTGTAAGTGGAAAATTCTGTGTGTCCCTGTGTTCCTGTGTGTGATTCTCTCTGTGTCTCACTCTGTCTGTCTGTCTGTCTGTCTCTCCCTCTCTCTCCCTGTGTAAATCTTGGGGGAAGATACCGGTCATGCTGCTTGCCTGCCCATGGAGAATCTGAGTAGCTTAGCTTCTGAGGCTTTAAGGAACTCGTGTGTTAGTAGACAGGTCCAGGCATCGGAGCTTCTGTAGTGTAGGTTCTAGTGGGGATGGGCAGTGGGAAGGCAGGGAAGATCCAGAGGGGGTAAAGGCGATTCCTGGTACCCACACAGTGGAAGGTGAGGATCACTTCCCACCAGCTGCCCTCTGACCAAGTAGCTTAACTGGGCCTGGGACTATGGGTCCTTTCCCCTCCAGAATTGTATGAGACCTGGATGAGAAAGGGCAGGTGCAGAGTTAACAATCCTGAGCCAGCAGACTGGCGCTCCCCTCCTCCAGGCTGCAGTCTGGCCCTGGCCTGGTCCACACCCTCACGCCCGCAGGGAAGGCAGGAAGGAAGCCCAGATGGCAGGCGAGGCCCAGGCCCCCAGCCAGGCTCACCCAGCTGTCGCTTTGGAGAGGCCCTATCTAGCCCTCCTCCACTCCCTTGAACAATTGGGAGCCAGCCAGCCTGGCCCCAGCTGTTCCTACCCAGCGGTCCAGGGTGCCCACGCTTCTGGGCTTTGTCTCTCCGGGAAGGAGAAATGCAGATTCCGGAATGCCAGAGACAGCAAGGCCTTGGAGGACCACATCTCACTCTGCAGATGAGGGAAGCAGAAGCACAGAAGGGATAGAGGGATAGAGGGTTCCGAAGAACCGGACAGAAACACCAGGCTTTCTGACTGCTAGCCAAGCTCTGCATCTTGGGACACTCCCAGGGTGTGGGGCACTCGCCCACCCACGCTGCTTCCCACAGTCCTTCATCTGGGGCAGCCCTGTCTGTCCTTGTGTTATTAAATGATCTGAGATTCTGCTTCCGGGGCCTCTAACTCAGGTGGGTCAATGCACTCCTCGCCGAGACCGGTGAGCTTTCTGAGGGAAATAGAAGCTACGTTTTCTTAAGCATGGCCCTGAAGTCTCATACACTCTTTGTTTACAAAATATAAGGGACAAACCTCTGGGATTAGCAGAGCCTGGAACGCTTTCATTAGTAGGCAGCAGAAGATATTCAGGTTGTGTTCTGCTTTGGCCTCAAAATAGTGTTTATGCTGCCTGCTCCTCTTTCTCTCCTGTTGGTGATGTTAGCGATTAGATCCAAGGCCTCACAAACACCAGGCAAGCCCTTTACCACAGAGCTATGCCCCTGCCTTTCATGGCAGTTTGGAGCTCTTTAGCATACTATATAGTTAGAGTTCTACCCTGCACGTCCATACGGCTGGTTCACATGGAACGGCTGCTTTAATGGAACCCCATTCTTTCCTTCTGTCCATTTGGTTTATGCTATTACCAACTTCATTCTATGGAGAGATCTGTAACTTTTTTAGAAGAACAGAGGGCCTGTGCCTGATTCCTAGTGGGCATGGCCCCCCTTTCCTGTTGAGGCAGATTACACTTTACAAGAAAGGTCCCTGGAATGCTGACACCACCTGATGACTCTTTTTGTAGAGGTCAGAGGTTGAGCCCATTGCCCACGTGTCCAGTAGAAGTGGTGGGGTGCCCCTGTAATCTCAGCAATGGAGAGGGAGAAACAGGACACTTCCTGTGGCTCGCTAGCTCGCCAGTCTAGCCTGAGCTGCAGGTTCAGTGAGAGAACCTGTCTCAAAAAAAAAAAAAAAAAAAAAAAAAAGGAGGGAAAAGAAGATTCCTGATATCAATCAACCTCTGGCCTACACACACACACACATACACCTCTGACCCCACCTACACATTAACCTGTGCAACCTTGACCATGTCTTTTACCCTCTGGGGAGCCTTGGTGTCTCCACACATAAATCGCAGCGTCTTAAATACTGTTTCCCCCTGTTCTCCTCCTCCCTCCTGTATCCACCTGAAGAAATTTAGGCATAAGTTGCTTAGCAACTGAAATCAAGGTCTTTGATGAGTACAACTGGGAGGGAGCACTGAGGAGAAGCAAGAGCACTCTGTGAGGAGGCTGTGGAGTCAGCATTTACTCTGAGAGGCTGCGGATGCCTCAAGTCAAGAGAACTTTAAAAGCATGGAGATGGGACGGGGGACAGGGGCATCCGGAGGGACATCCAGAAAAGGAAAGTGCCCCAAGGGCTACACAGGCCTGGGGGTTCAGGAGAGGCACACAGGCAGCCAGGTAGGAGGTAGCAGGTAGGAGGCTTCTGGGCCCCACTGGGCCCTCCCATGACGTTCAGTCCCTCCCCTCTCTTGCACTATGTCACTTCTTTCCTTGAAGCTCCGGGAGGTGAAACTGGAAACACTGACGCTCAGGTGGAGGGGTGGTGGGTGGGTGGGTGGGTGTGCATGTCCTCTGTCTCCCTCTCCTCGAGGCTTGTGGATGGCTCTCTGGCATGGCACAGTTCACTGCCACCTGGAATTTCATCAGCAACTCCTTTGGGGGTCCTTACCTTAACCCGGGCACAGTCCCTGGGGAAGAAGCTGTCATCTCCAACACCTTTGTAGAGGGACTTGGGACTTTGGGAAGTGACCAAGGGCAGAATTCCTGGAAAAGGGCCAGAGGATACCTGCATACTTGGATACAACACATCTCTTGGGGGTCAGAATTTGTCTCATCTGTGAGGTCCTTAGATAGGTGACCATCAGGTCCCCTCTGACTTTTGTATCTGTCTCAAACTAGGACTGGGCCTTGGGAGGTATACAGGGAGGAGCCTGTGGCAACAGGCCCGCTCAGAGTGCAGAATCTCCAACTCAGGGCAGACCCAGGGAGGGCTGGCCTCCGTCTGCACTAGCCAAGTTCTGAAAGGCCCTGACCCCTCCCCTTTTTTTGAACCCACAAAGCCCGGCAGCCCCTCCTCAGAGAAGCTGTCAGGCTGACCCTGCAAGAGTACCCTCAGGTTCCTCAAACCCTCCTCTTCCAGCACCCAGCCACAGCAGCTGGACCCTGGGGCCCTCAACACCCTCCCTTCAATTCCCTTCAGGCAAGCACAGTTTCATTCTCCTCTGGGTGAGTGTTCATGGTCAAGGATCCTAGGGGACTGTCCCAGACAGGCCTTTCCTTTGCTGGCTGCAGGCTTCAAAGCCCACCCACCCTTAGAAGCCACTGCTGTGAGACGAAGCCAAGCAGCCCTAGGCATCACTGCAGCTCCTGGTTATTGAGTTATCTGAGTGGCAGACTATGTGTCGGTCACTTTATGTAACACCTATTTCATCATCACAGCCGCCTGAGAAACAAGGACCATCAGGGTTTACACACAGGGAGGCGGCAAAGTGGCTAAGGCTGTACCACTAGGGGTTGGGGCTATGATTCCCAAATGCCTCAGAAGGTGGGGAGCAGCTCAGGCTAGCAAAGGGCTTCGTGTTCCAGGCCTGAGCCCAGAGAAGAAGGGCACCCATAACTCTGGATTCAGCTGAGCCAGTTTATGGTCCCTGGGAACCAGGTACTTTGTTTCTAGACTCTGGCTTTGTGAGGAATGGGAAGGCCCTTTTGGCACAGGGGCCAGCTCGGCAGATGGATTCTCAGACTCCCTGAATACCCACTAGCCAGGCTGCATCCCTGGTTTAGGGACCCCTAAATCCAGAGCGTACCTTATCTCACTCATAGCTTTGAAATAAAACGAATGTGAGACACTTCCATATCTGAGGAAAGGCTTGCCTTCACCTTCTTTTTCTCCCCCAAATAAATTCTTCCAAAAAAGGAAAAAACACAAAGCAAGGCTGTCAATCTCAGGCCTCAAATAAATGGAGTAGAGTTGGGACTTTCTCTCTCTCTCTCTCTCTCTCTCTCTGCCCAAGTCTCCCCCTTTACCAAAAAGTCACCTACTGTACTCAGCCTGTCACAAGCTTTGAGATGCAAATTGCACCAAGCAGAAAGAAGGCAGTTTGAAGAACAAAGAATGGAAAGATGGAAAAAATGGATTTGGAAAAGCTCTCTGGATTCCCTAGGAGGATGAGGGTGCTGTCTAAGTGGGAAGTACTCAGAGCTGATTTTAGGGAAGGGTGGGGGAAGCTACCAAGATCTGGAGTGGGAGGGAAGTTTGGGGCAGCAGGAAGGCTGATCTGGCTACAGTCATTGGTAGTTGGTAGTAGCCTGGGTCTCTCAGCATGCTGTGAGTCATGAAGCTGTCCAGCACAATAGTTAGACTTGACTCCATGGTAAAGCCTGCTCCTGGGTCAGCAGGAAGCCTATGTGGGGAAGTAGAGACTATGCCTCTGGGATTAGCCTCAGGTCAGTCCAAGGTGCTATGTGTGAGCCCATTTATAGCTGATCTTCTGCCGCTCTGCAAACTAGACAGGTCCTTACTATCAAGGCAGCCAACTAGACTGTGAACCTCATGTTTATTTTCATCCCGAGCGTAGGAACTGTTTTTCTGTTTTTCTGTTTGTTTGTTTGCTTGTTTTTAGCAGATCTTATTAATAAAGATTTGGCTGGTCTGGAGCATACTTTGTAGACCAGGTTGGCCTCAGACTCACAGAGTTCCACCTTCTTTAATGCTGGAATTAAAGGCGTGTGCCACCATGCCTAGGCAGGAGCTGTCACTGAAATACAGTGAGTCCTCAATAAGCATTTGTTGAATGGATATTAGGTGAGGGGTGGACGAATGGGTGGATGAGTGATAGGTGGATGGCTGGGTGACCAGCTGAGTGTATGGCTGGGTGGGTAGATGGGTGGATGGGTGGGTGGATGAGTGAACAGGTGGACGGTATAACCATATGGTGAATAAAGAATCCAAAAAGTGCTCTAGCGGGGGAGACATAGACTGGCTAGGTACTGGGCAGTCAAAGGTTTCACAGGGCTGGCATTTGAGATGGGTCTTGAGAGGGAGCAGCCATCACTGTCTACAGCGCAGCACCAACTTGCAACACTGGTGAGGACATGTTCCGATAAAATGGGGTTAGCAGGTAACAGTGAAAGAGCGGCAGTGAGTTCTGTAGTCATCTTGTGGATAGAAAAACCAGGACTTAGGGAGGCTAGGTGACTCTGAAGGTCACACAGCACCTGAGTGGCATGACAGAGATTCGAACAGGCCCTTTGGAAGACCAGACCTGGTGGCACTTGGATCTGAGACCCCCAACATGGTGCTGAGGGCCTAGTCCTCACACTGTAGATGGAGGAATGAAGTCAACTTGTCTGGGTTCCTCTCCAGGACCCCCTCCCCTGTCTCTCCTTACCAGTCGGCACCAGTGTTTCATTCCCCAGCCTGGTCCCCTGACCAGGTAGAAGCTGCCTAGAAAAACAGTGAGAGGGACATTTCTATTCTGTAAGAGCACATCTTCGCCTTATATTGCAGGAAGGAGCCTGCACATACACATTGTAAACAGCTCTGGAGGAAATGTCTCGAGACTGAGTGGCCTTGCATATTTGAAATCCCTGATTCACAGAGAGACAGAAATAAAGGAAGTGAAGGAAGAGATAGGAGAGAAACTCTCCCCTTTCCCCAGGGTTTCTTTGTGTAGACCAGGCTGGCCTTGAACTCACAGAGATCCACCTGCCTCTGCCTACCAGCGTGCTGGGATTAAAGGCAAGCATCAACACTACCTGGCAGGAGAGAGACTTGGAAGACAAACACGATGAAAGAGGTAAGGAGATTCAGAGACAAGTCTGAGGACCAGCTCAGAGGGACACAGCTAAATTTTGGAATAGGTGACTGACTGCCTCTGTTCTGGTATAGAATATGCAAACTGGCAATGTCACAGAAAGGTGCATTCAGGTCTGGGGACCAGGGTCCTCTGGCTTCCCCAGCTGCTGGCTCTCAGGATAGAGATTCAAGTTCTGTTTCTGCTCAGTGGCTCTGTAGAGCCAGGCAGCATGAGTACTGTATTCCAATCACAGTAAAACAGGACATGCCAGCAAAAGCGCTCCTTCCTAACCCCGGGGGAGCTGGGGGTTAAATTTGGGCTGAGAAGCCTTAGGAAGTCGATTTCTTTGTGCTTCTGCCTCTTCCTCTGTAAAACGAGGAAACAGCTGCATTTTCAGTGTGTTATACTTTCAAAAAGTACAGGTGCCCACTGTACAATTCCTGCTTGGCTGTGGGAAAATGCTAGATCCTCGGCATCCAGGCGAGTCCTTCCTTCCCGCCAGCTGCCCCTTGGGGTGCCTGGCAGGGATCTGCGCTTCCACCCCTGGGCTTCTTGGGGCTTGGTTCAGCCCTGGGGGTGCATCGAGAAAGGGGTGGGGCACTGGGTGGCTGGGTGGTTAATGAGGAGCTGGGCACAGTGCCTGGGTTCTGCAGTTTTTATAAAGCCCCAGCAGCTGTGCCAGACAATCAGGGTGCTGACTGCTGGCCCATCTGCAGCTTAACATTCCTCTCTGAGAGGTGGGAGCTGGGAGCTGCATGTTAACCAGGAAAACATCAAGGTGGCCTCTACAGCCCGAGCCCAGGAAGACTGGCCCTCCTCCAGGCCCACCAGGGCCAAGAGGACCTGTCCTCCAGCATCAGAGTCCTGCTAGGCATGCACGCAGAAGTAGAGCTGGCTTGGTCAGCTCCTGCCCAGGTCTGGAAGCTGACCTCAGGTCCAGCTCCCATTGTCTCTGCAGCCTCATTTTTCCCACATGGAAGATGGAGATGACTTCCCTGAATTCTGAGAGGATGAACTAAGATTGGGTTCGTTCCTGTCATTACAGCTGTCTACAGTTTTTGTGGACAGGGCCTACCGTCCCTGGAGAAAACTCCTTTGAGAGGGGTCTCCTGTAGCCCAGGTTGGCCTCAGACTTGCTAGCTAGCCAAGGATAACTTTGAACTTCTCCCTCTCCCAAGTGCTAGGATTAGAGACATGCACCACCAGGGGCTGAACCAGGGCTTCCTGCATGCTAGGCTGAGCTGTGTTTTCAGCTCTCTTTTTTTCTTTTCCCCCCAAAAATCACAGTGCTTTTTCTACCTAGAATGCTTTAAATACTCATTGAAAAACAGAATCACGGAGAAAGAAGAAAATCCTAAAAGTAGAGCTAATTACTTTTAATCACTGACTAGTGTTCTTTTGTTTTGTTTTGTTTTCTAGATATGTAAGTGTTTTTTGGTTTTTTACTTGTTTATCTGTTTGTTTTTATTTTTTCCCCTGAAACAGGGGTTCTCTGTGTAGCCCTGGCTGTCCTGGACTTGCTTTGTATACCAGGCTGGCCTTGAGCTCACAGAGATCCGAATGCCTCTGCCTCCGAAGTGCTGGGATCAAAGATGTGTGACACCACCACCAGTACATTCATGCTTTTAATGAGACCAAACATGCGTTTTTTTTCTTTCAAAATAGCACAATTTTCTCTCATTAGTGTCCTTCTGCATGGGTGATTTCCAAAATGTGACCTGTGGTCCTTTGGGCTCTTCCAGACCCTTCCAGGGACCAACCAGATGTCTTAGCTGGCCAGGGCACTTGCTACCAAACCTGATAACCTGAGTCTGATTTCTGGGCCCACATGGTGTCTGGAGAGAACCAGTTGTGGTAAGTTGTCCTCAGACCTTCACATGCATGCCATGACACCTTATTTATATTTTATAATAAAATATAAATAAAAAACAAAACATTTTCATGGAACTTCTGAGATCAAAACTACTCTTTGTCCAGCACTCAAATACCACATTCCTGTTTGTCCAGTCTCTCCTGAGTATATGCTGCTTCAAGCTGAATGCACAAGCAGATGTGAAAGTCCAGCTGTCCCTTGTCAAGCCAGAGGAATATTGAAAGGGGCTCTGAGAAGTAGAAAACAATGCTTCTCTTCTCGTTCACCTTTTCTCCCAGTGCAGGGAATCTAACCAAGAGCTCTTTACACACTACACGGGCACTCTTACCACCCAGCCCCACAACAAACCCTCATTAACATTTTGGCTTTAGAAAATACTATTTCTCATTAAAATATTGTTTTCATAAAAACATATTTTCTAGGAGTTTGTGAAATAAGTTTGCTATTATTTTAGTTCATTGATATATATTTTAAAGATTTTATTTATTTATTTACTTACTTAGTTTTTGTTTTTTGAGGCAGGGTTTCTCTGTGTAGCCTTGGCTGTTCTGGACTCCCTTTGTGGACTAGGCTGGCCTTGTACTCACAGAGATCCACCTGCCTCTGCTTCCTCAGTACTGAGACTAAAGGTGTATATCACCACTACTGGCTAAAATTTTATTTTTAAAGACAGGGTCTGACCTAGCCCAGAACAGCCTCAAAGTCACTATGTAGCACAGAATAACCTTGAACTTCTGATCCTCCAACTGGGATTGCAAGCCTGTGCCATGAGCCACCATACTTGGTCTACGCAGCACTGGGTATCGAGACCAAGACCTCATCATGCTAGGCCCATGTGCTTCCTCCATGATAGGCCTGCAGGAGGCGTGCAAATTCTCACTGTTACAGCATGCCTGGGAATCAGGATACCCATTCCATGTGAGTGGACCCCGAGGGATGTGAACAGATGAAGTTGAGAGGGTGTGTGTGTGTGTGTGTGTGTGTGTGCGTGTGTGTGCATGTGCGGGGTCACTGTTTCGGGGGAGGGGCCTTCTCTATACAGAGTGCAGAATTTAGAAGCCTTTAAGCAACCTGTGGTGGTTTGTATAAGAATGGTCCCCATAGGAACATATATTTGAATGCTTAATTATCAGGGAGTGGAGCTCTTTGATAGGATTAGAAGGATTAGGAGGTGTGACCTTGTTGAAATAGGTGTACCCTTATTGGAGGAAGTATGCAGATGGGTTTTGAGGTTTCAAAAGTCCATGTTCTCCCTCTTGCTGCTCGAGGATCAGGATGTAGATCCTAGCCACTTCTCTAGCACCTCGCCTACCTGCCAACCATGCTCCCTGCGGCCATGTTCCCTGCTATGACAAAAACGGACTAAGCCTTTGAAACTGTAAGGAAGCCCCCAATTAAATGCTTTTTTTTAATCAGAGTTGCCTTGGTCACGGTGTCTCTTCATAGCAATAGAACACTGACTAAGACACAATTTGACAGAGAACACTTGGTTTTTAACTGATGAAAATAATAATAATAAACCCGAAAGTTAAAAATGCTGCAAACATGCTGGGTGTGATGGCACACACCTTTAATCCCAGTACTCAGGAGGCAGAGGCAGGCAGATCAGTGTGAGTTCAAGGTCAGCCTGGTCCACACAGAAAGTTCCAGCCAGAGCTATACATTGTGAGACCCCATTTTAAGAAAATTAAAAATAAAAAAGCTGCAAACATTTGAGTGTGTGCATCATTAGGGACGGGATCCGTCTGTGTAGCTCAGGCAGGCCTCAGATGTTTGGTCTTTCTGACTCAGCCTCCTGAGCACTGGAAGTCTAGCTGTGTGTTATCATGTCTGACATCTTACTGATTGATTGATTGAAGACAGGGTCTTGCTACAGTTTTGCTGGCCTGGAACTTGGTATTTAGCCCAAAGGCTAATTGTCCTGGGACAATTCTGCCTCCTCAGTGCTGGGATCACAGGTTTGCACCCTCACAGCCATGCTAACGTGGTAAATACATCTGAGGACCTTCCTGCTGAACAGACTCCCGAGAGGAAGGCCAGCTGTAGACTGTACTTCAGAGGTGAATAGGCAGCTTCCGGTTGCCTCACGCATGTTATCTCGCCACAGGCCCTGCACACCTGTTCTCACATGTTTCACAATCCTCCCTGCTCTCTATTAAATGTTGTGTCATCTATGAATTGCTTATGCAGATCTTTTGTCCACTTTCCTTTTGTGCTGATTTTTTTTTTCCTGGAACTTTCTGTGTTCCAGAACACAACCTTTCGTTTGTTATGTACTGAAAATATTCTGCTCAGGCATGCGGTTTCCTTTTAACTTTGTTTAGGCGCCTCACTGCAGTACAGGAACTTAGCTGTTTAAAAATAAATCCTATTGTATCAATCATCTCCCTGATAATCTGCAGAGATGCTTTGACACACCAAGCCCTTCCACAGAGCATGATTTTAAAAAGTTCTCCTGGTGCCAGTGAAACGGCTCAGTGGTAAGGTGCTTGCTGCCGACCCTTGATGACCTGAGTTCAATATCTGGAACCCATATGATAGAGGGAAGGAACTGGTTTCTGAAAGCTGTCTTTTGACCCCACACATGCACCGTGGCACAAACTCTACCACACCCACACACCACTAACACACCACTAACACATCACACATATATACACACACACACATACCACACTTACATACATACCACATGCACACACCACACGCACACACCACACACATACACATACCACACATGCACACACACATACACACCACATACATATACACGCCACACACATATACACACACTGTACACACACATAGTCATATATACCATACACACATGCACCACATAAACACATCCATACACACACACACCACAGACACGCAGCACGCACACTTACCATGCATGCACACACACCACACACACACACACATGCATACACACACAAAGTAATGAGCATAATTTTAAAATCAATATTAAAAAACCTTTTAAAATGTTTTCATTTTTTTCTGCTATACTAGCATTCTCCTTGTTTCCATTCCCTTCCTCCTTTCCTTCCTTTGATAAAATCTCACGTACGTACCTGCTTCAACCTCCCAAGTTCTGGGATTATAGCAGTGTAGCATCTGCCCGGCTCTCTCCTTTCTTCCTTCTCCCTCCCCCTAGACCCTCGACAACGTAAACGTTTATTTCGTGATTCCAAAGCTCAGGAGGACACCGAGTGTTGACTCCTGAGTTATGAACATGGCGAGGTGCCAGCAATGAGTTTGTCCCACCCACCCGGGGGGCCAGGCCTGAGCAGCTGCCTGGAGCTAAGCTGGCCCCAGGGCAGAGATCTGAGGCCATCTGGTTTGGAAATGGAGGCAAGCTGCATTTCAGAGGTCCAAATGCAAAGCTGACCAGGGAACTAGCTCCACCTCTACTGCGTGGCTCTGAGTGACTGTCAGGGTAGCTCTGCAGTGCAGCTCCTGGACACCACTCATGTCTGGTCCTACTTGAGGCCCATGCACTGAAGACAGCACAAGACAGAGTTATGAGCCTGCTTTCTCAGTGCAGGGAAACAAAGGGCAGAAACGCAGAAATGCTGAGAGCCTCGTGTAAGGCCACCTGGCTGGCAAGTGGGAAAGTCCATACCTGCAGCGTCAAGCCGCTGCTCCTTACACCTTTCTGAGATCCAGCTGTCGTCAGGGCCACTGCAGCTGGCCTTGTGGTGGGAAAGAGGATCTGTCCTGTGCAGTCCCCAAAGCTGTGCTCCCTCTGTGGGAGGAAAGTCTGGAAATTGCTCTTACCACCAGCTGCCTATTTCTAGAACCAGTGTTTCCTTCTGTGAGCACCTCCTCCCTGGAGCTGGGATGAGTCAGGCCAGGAATGGGAGCACAGGCATAAACAAGTGAAACTGACAGCAAGCACTTTGCCCGAGGCACGAGGCACGTGACCTCCCACAGGCCTCCTGGGACTGTGCCTGAATGGCTAGAGTGACAAAATCAACAAAATGGCAGCAGTAAGCTTAGTGGGTTTAACCTGTAGCAGTCACATAAGCAGCCCGGTGGTGAAAGCCTTCGGGCAGGAAATGGGCACCAGGGCCTGGCAGATGGTGGCCAGCCTCCCAGCAGAGGGCGGTTCCCTAAGTGGACAGGTTTTTGTTTGTTTTGTTTTTGTTTTTTGTTTTTATTTTATTTTTTCAGAGCCCAAAGTAGCCATAGCTGCTTTCCTCCAGCTCTATACCAAAGTTGCTACAGACACTGAGATACAATGGCAGGGCCTAAGCTTTCCCTAGACACAAGTGTAATCCAGTCCTCCAGGCAGGGACCCACAGAGGAGCACAGAAAAGAGATCTCAGGCCTCCCAGGTCCTGCTTCGTTCAGAGTCTCTGGGAAACAGGGCCACTTACCTGCTCCAGGGGGATGACCAGGAAGGAGCCACCTCCAGCGCTCTCTGTGACTATGGCCAGGAAGCGGGCATTGACCGCACAGAAGTGGTTGTCGTGCACGTTCTTGGTGATGGGGATCCCGTCAAAGCAGTGCTCCCGGTTGGCCACCTTCCCGTACACGTTCCGGAACTTGGAACTGCGGTACTGCGGTCGCCAGGACATCTGCAAAAGACCAGCAGAAGCAGGGTTAGGCTGACTGCTACTTCGTGAAGGAGCCAGGCAGTCAGATGCAGGGAGCAAGTGATTCCTTCCTTGGGCACACCCACCTTCATGTAGAGATGAGAGGTGATGGCACCACCAGGAGCATGCGTGTCTCTGACAGTCTGGCTTGAGGATGTTCACAGCATCCTGTGTATGGTTCGCATACCCAACAATCTTCTAGAAAGAGTGTGGGCTCCTCTAGCCACCAATGACAATGACGTGTGATGCAGCAAGTCAGCCACATATGTAACTGTGCCCTGCCTGTCCAAACTCATTTCACTCAGCCCTGATTAAGGAGGCTGGGTGTCTCACAAAGACTGAGGACGATGCCAGAGGCATGGGTCAGGGCATTGCCTCGTGCTCAAGAAGGAAGCCACATTTCCCACCTCCTCCTCTGATTCTTTCCAGAACTTCTTCCCCGTGAGCATGACCCCACAACTCTTAGTTCTGCGGTCTGTCACTGCCATCCTCAGGCCCAGAATGGTTAAGCGACACAGCTGAGCGTGTTATAGAGACGGCATATAGAGTGTTGGGCCTTTTGAGTCTTGAATGAAGTCCTCAGTGTTCGAGGACTCCAAAGATCACCTACAGCAGAATCACTGACGGTGGAGGAGGTGCCTGAGTTTCCGTGTCACTATTTAAAATGCACTTCCTGGGTCCCAGTCTGGGCTTAACAATTCCGGGGCAACATTTTTGGAGTGCAGTCTAACACTCAGCAAGCTGACCCAGGTTCCTTGCCTACCGGCAAGTGACACAAAAACACCCTGACGTTGGAGAGTCCGTGCTCTAGAGCCTAGAGTAGGCTCTCAGCAGCCAGCCCTGCACTGTCCTATGTCGATGACTGGTCCGAGGGTTCACCTTTGATGCATATGGAGGGCGAGTGGAGGATCCCTGGCAGCCTTCTCTGGGGCCAAGCCTCCTGCAGGGAAGCCCTACCAGTGTCACAGTGAGCCCAGCCGAGACCACACACAGCAGCTCTCAGCAGAGGCTCTGTGTAAGACCCAGCTCACAAGCACTGGACTTGATCGTAGCCAAAATGTCAAGAAGTTTTTTGTTTGTTTGTTTGTTTGTTTGTTTGTTTGTTTGGTGAGACAGGGTCTCACTGGGTAGTTCTGGCTGTCCTGGAACTCACTTTGTAGACCAGGCTGGCCTTGAACTCACAGAGATCTGGCGGCCTCTGCCTCCCAAGTGCTGGGATTAAAGTCATCCACCACATGCCTGACTAGGAGATGAAGTTTTTAAGTTTAGCAGTTGTATGTTTATTTTAATTTACATTAGAAAAGAATAACACATATTCCAGGCTCTTGATATCATAGGTACTATTGTGAATTAGTGCTAATGAGGAAAAAAAAAAAACAGAAAGAAAAAGAAAAGAAAAGAAAGAAAAAGGAAAGGAAAGGGAAAAGGATAGGGAAAAGAAAAGGAAAAAAAAGGAAAGGAAAGAGTAGCTAAAAAAATATAGTATGAGCCTGTCATATTAGAGAGCTGTCTGAGTGGGTAATTACAGAAATCATGCTGTCCCTGCCAGGTAGAACATTCTAGATTCCACAGTTCCATAGGGAAGGCGCTGTGTTTGCTCATTCCAGCTTCTGCGGGTGCCATTCTGGGTAGGCATGCCCTTTCTTTGTTCTCTCCAGCCACAGCTCAGCCTTCTTGCTCCTGGTATAGTGTCTAGCCCAGGTTCTGCTTCCCCAGCCAGCCTTCTCTTGGGGACAGAAGGAAGAGGGGCCAGGGCCTTCTGAGCAGGGCTGAGCTCCAGCATGCTGTTACTGCAGAGGTCAGCGGTCAGGAAGCCCCTTCAGGTCCCTGATAGTGGTTCAGCCCCTCCCACATCCTCAAGGACAACCTTCCCCAGCACCTCCAGTGCTGGGGACCTGCTCATTTCCAGTGAAGACCACACTGTGTGGCCTCCGGGAAACTGCAAGAGAAGGGTGACAGGCCTGGACTGGGCTCTACCCAGACCTACCCTCCAAGTCCCATCCTCCTGTGGAGTGGCTGTGTGACTTGGGCTGTGTGACCGTCTCTGTGGTCCCTTTATCTGCTCTTACAGAAGGAAGGCTAATCTTCCCTCACCTCCAAGGACACAGAGTCAGTGAGCAGCTGCCCAGCTCACGCCCCGCACAGGGCATGCTGACCTCAGGCTCTCCAGAGCCTCCCATACCTACATTTACCCCAGATTTCCCAGGGAGCCCTCAGCAGCTCACATCACTGCCACTGCTGACGCCTCCCCACTTCGTCTCTCTTTTTCCTCCCACTCTCTGTCCTTCTTTCTCTCTACTGCCTCAGCTCCCAGCTCCCAGGTACAGTGACAAACAAGACGCCCATGTGCCTGCTCTTCGTAGGCAGGCTGACATACTGTCTCCTCCTCACCCTCCACTTTCTAGAACATGTAGCCCAAGGTGGCCTCAAATTTGATAACTTTGAACTCCTGGCCCTCCATCTCTGTAAGGGCTGAGGCTCTGTGTTCAGAGCCTCCAGCGTAAGGGGTCCTTCCTCTTGAAGTGTTATAATCTCTGGGAGTCTCCAAGCCAGGGTACAGCAAGGCTACATGTTTTTGGACATGCAGACTTAGACAGGTAAATCTTCCAAATGATGGACGAGCCATATGTGTGTGCTGGGGAGGAGACATCTGTGCCCAGGGAGTAGAGGGAATGATGCTATCTCTCTCTGGCCCTATGGTCCTACATTGGACACTACACTTTGGTCCCTATAGCCAACTGGCCTTCTAACTGCTGCCTCAAAGATGAAGAGCTTGGTTCCCTGTCACTTGGCAGTGGAAAAAAGGGGGAGGGGGCTGAGAAAGTATCTCTGGGAAATTTGGGGACAGGGTTTGTCTGCCCCTTCTCCTCCTTAGGAGATGACCTCTCTGGATTACCACTTAGTGGGAAGAAGGCTTGCTGGTGGGAGCTGTGATGTCTCTGTTGGAGAAAGGAAGCACACTTCAGCACCCCAAATAATTAGAACTCTTGAGGACTGTCAATCATAGGTAGGGAAGTAGGCATTGCCCACAGAGATGCAGGTGCCAAGCCATGTGCCCAGAGCGTGTGTGTGTGTGTGTGTGTGTGAGAGAGAGAGAGAGAGAGAGAGAGAGAGAGAGAGAGAGATTTCCTCCTCCTAAGCCTTAGAAACCCATTAAGGGGCCTCACCAGCTGAAGGCTTTGAAAGTGGAGCAGCAACTTTCTGATTGACCTTCATGTTGCTGAGAAAATAAAAGGGGCTTTGTGTGGGAACCCTGTGGCAACTCTTGATGCTCTCTGCTTGGCGCTCGATGCCTTGCAGGAAAAATCCCAGTTAGCAAGGAAGGGGGCATTCTCATAGTCCTTGGCCAACAATTCCTGCACAAGAACCTCTGCTCTCCCAGCTCACAAGGGGCGCAAACTCATCCAGGGGACTGTGCTGTGTTCCACACGGCCTTTCGGCTCGGAGCACTACTCAGAGAGAGTGACTCTCTGGCGATGGCAGGCTGGCCTGCTGCTCCCCGTGAAGGCATAAAGCACACTGAACCAGGCCTGGCAGCAGAGACTGGAGATGCAGCTGAGGAAAGAGGGGGAAGGAGAGAGGGAAGGGGAAGACAAAGGGGGAACTGACATATCTTCATGCTTGCACGTTTGTATGGGTGTGTGCAGGCCAGAGGTCAGCCTCTGGTCTCATTCCTCAGGAGCCATCCACCATGCTTTTTGTTGCTATTGTTTTGTTTTGTTGTTGTTTTGTTTTTTAGACAGGGTGGAGATCTAAGAGCCGCAGGCCACCAGGAAGATGTCATGTGAGAGGACACGGCATTGGCACTAGAGGTCATGCAGAGCCAACCTGGGCCTGGGCAAGGTGGTCATCAAAGTTAGGAAAATGAAACAGGAGTTAGCCAACTGCAGATGCCCAAAGAATGCCTGAGATAAGGCAAACTGGCTACGGACATGTTAAGGGTGGTACAGAACCAGGGAACATTTCCCCCGGGGCTTTGCAGACATCCAAGCAGAAGCCACATCATGCCAAAGAGGCTGGAACCTTCACATGACAGTGTGGACTCAGGCTGTCTCTGCTAACATGTATTTACCCTGGTCACCTGCAGGTGGAGCTCATCTGTCCTTGTGCAGTGGAGTTGGGAGGGATCACATGGGGCATGAAGGCTGCACACTGCTTAAAGGGACAGTGTGAATGGAGTCCCTGGAGTCATGAGGAAGGGGCCCAGGTACAGGAGGGTGGGTGGGGCCCTCGTTGTCACCTTAGAGGGTCAGGGAGTAGACAAGACAACCAGGAAGCTGAGTGCTTGCTGGCTCTGCGCAGAGACCCTGCTCTCCGGGACAGGAGGGCTGGCCACCAGCCACTCCAAGCACTCCTGACTGAAGGTGGACACAGTGTGTTCTAGTAAACCTCAGGGGTACTGAGTGACCACTGCAACAGCAGACATGCCCAGCCATTCCAGCAGCCTGTCCATGTTGAGCTAGCAGAGGCAGCTTCTTCCCGGAAACCCCAGGGAGGCCTTTGCCTCCTGGAGGTGCTGGACCTCCAGGTTGGTGGTTGGGAAGCTGGCCCCACTTGAGCTCTGCACCTGGTTCCTGCAATGCGTCTGGGCTGCCACCTGGCTGGCGCCCTGTATGTGCTGAAGGGTCCGGCTAAGCTGTGGGCCTGGTGGAGCTTAACTTCTCCCACAGAGCCCTCAGCGGGCGCCCGTAAACATCAGGCCAGGGCAGGGACTCTGGTCGGACATAGCCATGCCAACCCCAGCCTTACAGGCCTTGTACTTGCTTATCAGCTTCTGGGCTGTGTTCTTTTCTTTGGAGAGGGGGCATGTGGGGCCTGAGCAGATGGCTCAGTCAGCCAGTGCTTGCTAGACAAGCGTGAGGATCTATGTCCAATCTCTGGAACCAGCATAAACAAACAAACAAACAAACAAAAAACGGGGCAAAGTGGTGTGTGCTTCTGGTTCTAGGGCTGGGGAGGATGGATTTATGGGGTTCGGAGGACGGCCTAATTAGTGAGCCCCAAGTTCTGGTGAGAGAGCCTGTCTCCCATAACAAGGCAGAGAGCTCCTTCATGCACACACAGGCACACTCTCATGCCCACACATCTGTATGCACATACATCAACCCTGCGGAGACATGCACGTATGCATGCGCGCACTTGCACACACACGCAGCCACGTGTGGCATGCACATGTGCGTGCACGGGTACACTCACAGAGGACATCTGCTGGGGTGGAGGTGCTTCCGGGAAAGATCGTTTTTTATTAACAAAAGAGACAGACAGAGTCCTTTCTCAGAACACTATCTAAGGCACTGCTTCCTGTCTTTGTTTGCATTTGACAACGTAAAGGCTGGAGCAGAAGCAGCCGTCTTGAGGCCAGGAGGGAACAAGCACAAACTCAAGACACAAGGATGAGGTGGACCAAAAAGATTAAAAAAAAAAAAAAAAGTCAGCAGGTGTCCCCTGCTAGGGGCACAGGAAGCCAAGGGCCTCTCAGACCCTCTCAGCCTGAGGAGTCCAGTGGAGAGCTGATGCACAGCCCGCTCACATCACAGAGCACAGGGGTCAGAGCCACGGTGTCCCGATGGCCAGGGAAAACAATAGATGACCTTGCTACTCCTCTCCCCACAGGACCTCCCCTGGGAACCCTGCCATGCTGAGCCTTAGAAAGCGGTTCCTCGCTCCTCCTCACCCTGCTGATACTCTCCAGCTACAGAAGCCCAGGGGAGGAAAGGCAGGATTGAACATGGTGAAAACTGACACAAAGCAAGGCTGGTGCCTGTCCCGGCCGCCAATGGGCACCTCTCACTCTCCGGCAGTCCCTCCTCCAGTCTTTCTGGGTTCTGGCTCTTTTTCCTACAGCTATGCCTGACCTTCTGACATTGCCACCAGAGGTTGCCATTTACAAAGTGACAAGAGAAAAGAAATGGTAAACATCTCATGCTGTTTTAGGTGAGTCTGGGATTTGTGTTGGGGTTGTATTCACAGCTGCTCTGAGCCTCACAGGATCTGTGAGCTGCAGGTTACAGCCACTAGATGCAAAGCCGTCACAGTGCGTGTCCAGCATCTCTCGTTAGTGAGCTGGGGTCACGGTCACAGGGTTATGGGCATAAGGTCAGGACCCCAGTTTGCTTCTTTCAGGTCCTGGGTTTTGCGGCCCTCCTGGAAGCACTCGGGTTCCCTGCGGTTCTTTCTACATGTTTGGTGGTGGTTTGAGTGAGAACAGTCCCCACCGTCTTCTCTATTTAAACACTTGGTGCCTGGTTGGTAGAGCTGTTTGAGAAGGTTTAGGAAGTGTGGCTTTGTTGGAGGAGGTGTGTCACAGAGATCAGGCTTTGAGGTTTCAGAAGCCCATGACAATCCCAGTTAGCGTGTTCTCTCTAAGTGGCCTGCGCTGCCGCTCCCCACGTGGACAAGTCCGGGGCCTACTCCACTGAGCAGGGTGAGCAGAGCCAGGAACTATAGGTCAAACGATTTCATTCTGTGAGGGGGAGGAGACACTTTGTAGCCCAAGAATGATGGTCTTGTTCATTTGTGACTAGCACAGCATGGGGTCCTAAGGGGATGGGGAAGGCTGAATGAGATAGCTCTGACTTCATGTAAATTACACCTCAGTAAAGCTGATTTAGAAAAACAAAACAAAACTACCTGGGGCCCAGCGGTGGTGGCACACACCTGTAATCCCAGCACTCTAGAGGCAGAGGCAGGCAGATCTCTTGAGTTGGAGGCCAGCCTAGTCTACAGAATGAGTTCCAGGGCAGTCAGGGCTACACAGAGAAACCCTGTCTTGAAAAAAACCAAAACGAAAACCAAACCAAACCAAAACAAAAAGCTACCTGGATTATGCATGTGGACCGTGGGACAGGCCTGGCCCAGCATGTGGAAAGCCCAGGTTTAACGCCCGGAACTACAGGGGCTCACACACACTCACCTCGTCCTGACACCACAAACAAGATGTGCTCCTTACTTTTTGTTGCTATGACAAAATACCTGACAAAGGGTTCACAGGGATGTCATGGCAGCAGGGGCAGCGGTTGAGGCATCCACAAGCAGGAAGCAGAGAGACGAATGCTGGTACTCAGCCTGCCCTCTCCTTTTTATTTAGTTCAAGATCCTACTGCCTCGGTGTGGCACACACAGTTAGGGAACCCCCTCACAGGCATGCCAGGGACTTTTCTCCTAGATGTTTCTGGACCCTAGTAGTTACTATTGCACAGGCTTTTTGAGACCTGGCATTCAGCATGCAGTGCCCTTCTGTCGGCCTGCCCACTGCTGCCATTCCCAGGAGATCAGGCTGGACACCGCAATGACGCTTCGGACAGACAGAAGGCTTACCTGGGCTTCTCCCTAGAACCTACCCCACTGGCCCAAGCTGCCTCCCAGTCGTACTGATGGCCTCAGCTCACAGGGTGGGCTGACCTCACCTGCTGTCCCCTGGGATGGGCCTGGTGGGGTGGACAGGAGGCCACACATTCAAGTTTTCTCACATGTGCCCGTGCCAAGATTCCTGCACGACCTCTGGCTGGGAAGGGTGGTGCGAAAGGCCACAGAGCTGGTAGCAGGCCTGGCTCCTGCCTGGCTGACCTGGTGAGTCTAGGTGCTCTGAGCACAGGGAGGAGCATAGGCATTGGGGCTGCTGCCTTCCAGTGCCGCTCTAAGCTCCCTTCTTCATCTGAAAAACAGCGAAAGCCAGCTGTGCGGACACATTCCTGCAATCCCAGATGTGGCAGCAGGAGAACAGTGAGTGAGGTTATCCCACCTGCGCAGTAAGACTACGCAAACCAGGCTAACAACTTAAAATAAAGTGGGGAGCTGAGATGTTGATGTGCAGCTGGCAGCGCACTTGTATGTCCGGATATCTGAGTCCAGAGCCCCAGCAACTGTGTGAAAGCCAGGTATGGCATCATGGAAAGGAAACTCCTCAAGGGCAGAGCTTATGCCTGCCTTTTCCGCTGAGGCACCTTGAATTTGGGCAGAGGCTGCCGGTGGAGGTGCCTCCAACATATCCACGAGTGAGTGGGTGTATGGTGTTTACCTGAAGCACCCCCTGGGGTGAGCTCCTTTAGTCTCCAGTAGACTTGGTGGAATCCAATGGTAGGAAGGGATATACTAGGAAGAGGTGAACTCCTCAATCACTGAAGATGTCAAAGGAATGAGAGGGCAGAGCAAGGGAGATGGCTCGGTGAGGAAAGTGTGTGGAATGCAAGCACGAGGAACTAGATTCCCAGCACCCACATAAAGTCTGGGTGTGGTGGTACATGCTTGTGATCCCAGTGCTGTGGAGTGGAGACAGGGGCATATGTAGTGCTCACTGGCCAGTCAGCCCAGACACTGGTGAGTTTCAGGTTCCACAGGAAACCTTGCCTCAGAAAAACACCCTGAGGAAGACACACAACACGAAGATGTATAACACACACAAAGAGGTATAAACAGCCACACGTGAAGATGTGTAACACACACCTAAGAAAAAGAAACAGAAGAGACATTGGGACACCCTTGGTGAATGTGTCAGAGCTGGGACTCTCTTTTCTTTAATATATTTTTATTTTTTGTGCGTTGGTGTTTTGTGTGCAGGTATGTCTGGCAAGAGTGTCAGATCATGGAGTCACAGACAGTTGTGAGCCACCATGTGGATGCTGAGAATTGAACCCGGGTCCTCTGGAAGAGCAGTGAATGCTCTTAATCACTGGGCCATCTCTCCAGCCCCAGAGCTGGGATTCTCACGAACAGGTTCTGGTTGAATTGGGGGACATCGAGAGAGCTTTCTAACGCAAAGTGAATGATAGGCTCAACGGCCCACTTCACTTCCCTGCCACTGGCGCACCTAGCCGCCTCAGGCACAGCTGGTCCATCAGTTCACACTCAAGTGAAGGTCACCTTTCTGCACGCTGTGTCACATGCCCTACCCAGGAAGGCTGACATGCCAGTGCACAGTGTACACACTCCACATTGTCCCCACGGCCACCCAGTGGCCACCACGGCCATCCTTAAGCTCCTGAGCACCCGAAGGCCAGCCAGGCCTCCGGTTTTGTCCTCTGTCATCTTCTGTCATTCTTGCTCCTGAGAGGACAGAACCACTGTCCCCACGTAGCGTCAAAGGTAAGGTACACAAGCCAGGAGACCCTTAAACTCAGGCTGTAGAGTGAGGTTGGAGGGGAAACCCTTCTTCACCCCACGGATTAAAATAACTGGAAAGACTCACAAATATGTGATCTGTCCTTTTGGGGACTCAGTTTGGTCATCTACCCAATGAGCGGCACAGTGGAGTTAGAATTTTTCAAATGTCATTATATGAGTGGAATAGTTATCAACTCTCACCGTTTCTACCAACCATTCAAACATTTTGCTTAGATATTGTGGTGTGTGTGTGTGTGTGTGTGTGTGTGTGTGTGTGTGTGTGTGTGGTCCAGAGGTCAGTTTTGGTTATCTTCCTCAGTTGCTATTCATCTTGAGATAAGGTCTCTCACTGGAGTTCGCTGTTTGGTTGGGCTGGCTGAACACTGAGCCCCAGGGATCCTCTTGTCTCCACCTCCCCAGCGCTGGAATCACAAGGGAATGCCACCACATCCAGATTTTCCCCTTGGGTTCTGGGTCCTGAATCATGCTTGCGCGGTGAGCACTTGGCTCGCTGAGCTAGCTTCGAAGCCTCCAAGTCTCCAGGTCATGCCTATTTCAGTTTCTTGTTTGTTTTTATGCAATGGTTGGATGTGCTGGGACAGTATTCTGCACTGTAGCCCCAGCTCTTAGACCTTTCTTTAAACTTTGGAAACTTAAGCATCTGCCTGAGCCTTCTAAGCAAGTTTAGACTTGATGTCACTGATACACATTAAATAAATACACGGTGATTAAACCAAAGCATATTTGTGGGCCTCTGAATTCATCTTGCATTGGTGGTCCTTAGCCCTCAAAAAGCAAGGAGAAGGAGGACCCTTCAAGATAAGGACCACATCTGTGGAATCACCATAAATGGCCCCTCCTTCCAGTTTCTGAAGGGAATGTCAAAAAAGCCTGCTCTTTTTTGGGTGGGGGTTGGTAGAGGTTGAGACAGGGTTTCTCTAGGTAACGCTGGCTGTCCTGGAATTCACTTTGTGGACCAGGCTGGTCTCGAACTCAGAGACCATCTGCCTCTGCCTCCCAGGTGCTGGGATTAAAGGCATGTACCGACATGCCCAGCATATATAGCACCTGCTCTGAAGACACCGCACTGACGTGACATAGTGCAGCAGCATGAAAAGGGATGAAGTTGAGGTGAAGGAACGGTGAGCCTAGAGAGCCAATGCAAAGCAAAGTGAGCCCAGAAAGGGATTACAGCTGTTCCCTGGAACGGGATCACTGCTTGGGCCCTGACCTCCCGGCTGTCAAAGTGAAAAAGGAAACATGAATTGCTTTCCTTTTATTCTCACCAGCATATAGTATAGGAACAAAGGCTTCACTTACGTCCCCAAACCATGGTGACTCCTTCTGCGGGCTGTACATAAGATCCCCAAATCGCCATTCACAGCAGCAGTACAATTACAGCTATGAAGTAGTAACGAAGTAATCTTATAGTTGGGGTCACCACACTATGAGAAACCATGTTAAAGAGTCACAGCACGAGGAAGGTTGCGAACTACTACAAAGTCAAGATGATTGATGGTCTCCAAGGCTACTGACACTGGTCGCAAGATGACAGTGGCCTTGACTTCTGAAAGGGACCCTCCCTTCACTGAGCCATCTCCTACACATGTGTGATTTTCCCTCAAAGAAAACTTTGATCAGGGTATTTCTCTTTCTCAAACAAACAAACAAACAAACAAACAAAATACAATGTCCTCCACTTACCTAGAGAATGGCATTGAAAAATCACAACATGGCCGGGCAGAGTGGCGCACGCCTGTAATCTCAGCACTCAGAAAGGCAAAGGCAGGCAGATCTCTGTGAGTTCAAGACCAGCCTGGTCTATAGAGTGAGTCCAGGACAGTCAAGGCTACACAGAAACCCAAAAAAAGCA